>NW_009931435.1:610-9940 GCF_000696875.1 Nestor notabilis | reverse complement strand
GGCGTTCTTTCTCTGTCCCTACACTACCAGTATGAGTGACAAAGAAAATATTGCCTAGGGCTGAAACAGATTTTATAACCTTCAGGTTATGGATTCTAAACAATAAGTATGAACTACACACTATATTTTTCTACCATTCTGACAAAGTTTTCAAGCTACTTCTACTTTATCAGAGTGTACCTGGCATACATTTAGTAAGCCTGGGCAGACAGCTGACAAACCTGTACTGAAGTCAGGAATAATATGTACTTTGGAAGATGCAAATGAGTACAGCAAACGTTGCATAAAACTCATGTGACATAACAGTTAACAGTGCCCTTCAGGGATGACAACATGAAATTGGTTAGGTTACTTTGCCTTTCACTACTCTTTAGTACAAAGTGCAAACAGGGCTGGAGTGAAAGTGGGTCACTGTGAACTTGTCCATATGTAGTAAATATTCTGTCACTTTTGTTGATTAGAGCCCAAACACTCAAATGGCAAAAAAAAATGCCCCCGCCCTCCCTTTTATAATGCTGTTGCTAAAAGGCCAGGAAATATGAAGACCGTGTAGGTGGTTGTCACTGCTGTGGTGACCACAGGCAGAATACAAATTGAGACATGAAAACAGAGTGGCTAGTCAGATTGTTTTGCATTCAATTTGAATCTAAGGCAACATTTTACTTGCAGTCCACAATAACTCTACATTAGGAAATAACTGCTAAAATAAAAATAGCTCATCTTTTTATCAAAGTTACTGTATTTCTATATGTTATTTATTTGCTATTTGTGGATTAAGGGAGTCCTACAGGCTGCGTTCTGCACTGTTCTACATATGATAAAACTTTCAGAATCAGTTTTTAAATTAAAATAGTGTTCACAGAAGCTGAAGAAAGTGAATCATATGGAAAGCATAAAACTTGTTTTTTGGGGGAGGCAATTTAATCCCAGTGTCTTGCTATACAGGGTCCTTTTCTGCACTGAGAGGATGCTTTAAAGAGAAACCATCAGTATGTTAGCAAAATTGGGCTCATAGTGTGGACTTAGTGTTCCTAAGTGAATACTGTAATGCACTGACTCACTATACTGATCCTATAAGTCATTATCTCCTTTTTGTTGAAATTCTTCTGAAAAATGGAACTAAAAAGATCCAGCAATACTGTCCTCAGATGGTGTTCTGTCTTTTTTTTTATGCAGGAGAGCAGAATTTACTCTTTTGTTTATTGAGTAAGGGCTGCCCTGATCATAATTCTTCCTGGGAATGAGGACAGAGAAGAGCAAACTACTCCCTGAAAAATTTGTCTGTCAGAAAGCAGGCAGAAAAATTCTGGCTAAATGAACAAAGAGGGAAAACATGGTGTGGTATAGAAAAGCACCCTCCTTTCCCCACATAAAAGTAGTACCTCTGAAGGCTTCTCTAATACTCTCATGGGACAAGGCAGAAAGGAACAGTGAAATATTTTTTTATATATATATATTTCATTTTTTGTTCATCCAACTGCAGGTCCCTGGCTTGAAGTATTTACTCTGTACTTCATGCTAAAATCCTAAAATTGGTGTACAGCACAGTAAAGAGAAAATTTATTAATAAAGTTCAAAGTTAATAACCCCTGTCGTATCAATAATAATTTCCAGTTTCATTCCTAAGAGGTCCATGAGAGACACGGAGCAGGTGAGTGTTACTATTGGTGTCAGAGTATGATGAACTCTGAAGGTTTAAAGACTTTCCAAATCAGGAAGACCACGTCTGATACAAAGAGAGTAACTGGGCAGCAATACGGGAATGTCTAAGTATCAAGAGGCTACTGAAACCAGGTTAAAAAATGGTAACCGACTGTGTCTAAGCTGTGGGGTAAATGTGCTTTCCTGGTCATGACTGTCCAGCCTGAGGCTGTGCACCTACATTTCCTTCCTAAGGCTATCAGTGATGGTCATCAGCCCCCAGGTCTTGTCCAGACATGCTGCAAGGGAGGTACTCTGTGCTAGCAGGTCAAAAGACATCTTCAGACATTCATGTGATTGGTATCTGCCACAGATCTACATGTTTATCCTCTTTTCACTGTTACCATAGAGAATCAAGAAAGAGTCAGCATTCTCTGAAGGACTAAAGCAAGTCAACCTGCACCCCAATATTAGTAAATTGAGTCTAGCTGAGATACTTCATGAGAATCAGTACAGCCCCAACCACAAGGTCAGGACAGGTTGTGATGGCCCCAAAGGATAGGTTTAGTCCTAAATATGATCTGTTCGTGGAGGTTTGTATTGTAAACTGTATAAAAAGCTACAAATGGATCCAAAAGTGTGAGAAAGTTCATTGCCATGACTGGTTCTCTTTCCTGAGTCAGGAAGAGCTGTCTCTAAGCAGAGCTTTATTCGTGGACTATGTGGCTGCTGCTTCCCATCCTGACATCGACCTTTCATGATTTGCCCAGCAGATGTCCCCCAGCCCTTGCGGGAGAGCACATGGATGGCAGAGGCTCTTTCCTTTCTCCGTGTCGATTGCCCTCAGTAAATAACAAGTCTGAACTGGTCACTTAGAGATGAAAACAGGCAATACCTAATCTTCCCCAGCCTGTGAAAGAGGCATGCTAGGTCACTTGAAGCTCTTTCTGCTCTTTTGGAAGTGTCAAAGAGATGTTTTAAGAACTGGTGTTGAACAGTTTTCAAGCACGGATAAATAAAAGATGTTCTGGTGCTACAGCTGTGACCAGTGTTCTACAGCTAGTCATACATATGCTAAATCAAGCATAATTTCTATTGAAGTTTCACTACTGCACATGTTAACAGACTGCAATGCTAGGAAAAGCAACAAGACTTCTCATTATGATATTCTGTGTTCATACCTCAAATCCCTGTGGTCTTCCTAGACTTTCTTTAATATGTTTCCACGCAACAAGAATCTCTGATACAGACAAACTTGTAGCTTTGACATCGATGGGAGCAGCAGTGGGTTCTGTATTAAGAAAAATTGAAACAATAAACCTCCACTGTAACAGCTTGTATTTATCAAAAACACTCTATCTGAAACTGTCATTTACTTCCTTTATTCTACCTTAATACTCACAAGAAAGTATGACACTTATGGGGAATATGAAAAAGTGAACAAGATTAAGAGATTATTATTGTTGTATTTCTTTATTTGTGTCATGCTACATCAGTATCTCATCACTGATGACAGGTGTAGCAAACTGACAGAATCAGTTGTCTATGACTTAAAAAAACCAAACCTTTAATATTTGTAAATGTCCCCCCTCCACACACCCCTTTCATAGCCCTTGATCAGCCTAAATTCATCAGTAAATGGAGCATTCATTCTCTTCCTGGCTTGTTAGTGCAATTCTGTCAGCTCAGGATGAGCAATGCCTTGCTAGGGTGCTCAGTCAGTCCTGCTCCAGGGTTATATTGAGTAAGAAGTTTCACTACCCAGAGCTGTAGTGAAAAAGAAATTTTTAAGACTATGTTATTATGTTATTAGTCACAGGCAACACTGTTCGGGGCATGCTATCTTCTCTCTGCTGTGAAGAATTTACTGGTTTAGATTTGGATGCACACTTTTCTAAAGAAGGCATTAATACCTAAGATTTGTACCTCTGATTACCTTTGTTGTTACCATTGTCCCTATGTCCATGTTTCTATCTCCATGCTATTCATAGGACACTCTGCAGTCCTGACCTCCTGCTTATCTGGACAAGAGGAGCCTGCCTGCTCTCCAGTCAGAGGGCATGTGTCCTTCAGGTATGTCCAGGGTGCACATTGGAGGCTTAGGGCTGCAGGATGCTTTCAGTATTACACCTGCCCAGCAGTACTGCCAAAGGCACGTTTTACTGTCATATCTCTGAACATTTTACAGAGGTACAACCTTTTTCAGTGGCTAGGAGGTTGGGCAAATGTACATTGAGATCTGCCATGACACACCATTGAGAATACTGCCAGTTAGTGCATTTGGAGTGAAGAAAGTCAAAAAAATAGTCACATATCAAATGTGACATGAGTTAAGAAAATCTTTTTAATCTTTTGCTTTATTACCTAAATATTACTGAAAATTTGCTTAAGACAATTTGTGAGACAAGGCTTGAACAGACAGTGGAGCACACAATAGCAGCATTTCTCCACTGTTCTGGTGTAGTTCACTTGCTCTGCAAAAAGGTGAATTCATATTCCCCTTCAGTCACAGAGCCTGAGATTTTTTGGCCTAATGTTCCTCATTACATTTCTAATGCGTCCATCTGCTCTTGAAGGGCAGGTAGAGGTCTTGGCTTTTACGCTACGGGGATATCAAAGAGCTTTGTAAAAATGTTTTTTTTTGCGGGGGGCTCATTTAACAGGGTTTCAGTAAAGGAATTTCCTTACAGAACAGCCTGAGTTAAAATGATACATTTTTCCTACTGATCAAACTGCCTTAGTAAGATGCTCAAGATCAGTCTTGACTCATTAGCTACCATCCTTTCTCTGATCATATTGCAGGCATTGTTCTGCCCTATACTTTTTCTCTGACGTGGTTTGTATGAATTTCGTCATCCTTTCTGATGTCAGATTTTTAATGTTTGCAGTTCTTTTTGATCTTTTTTATTTACTTCTAAAGAAAAGAAGCATTTCTGATGTGATACAAAATGGTGTTCACTAACAATGAATATTACTAATAAGTATAAAATATCTATGGAACTTTTCAGGTAGTAGAGAATAAAAAACATCTCCAGGAATAAGTAAAATTATCTTCTGAATACAATACTGAAAGAATTGTGCTATGAAGAAATATATTCCTCACACTATGATTTTTTGTTCAACAGTTACACCCTGCTTTCTATTTTATGTACTACTAAGATTTGCATGGCAAAAGCTATTTTCTAGTTTTTGTATTATTGAAGCAATTACCTTGCTGTCAGAAAAGATTGCAGTGGGATAAATAATTTGCGATGCACAGAAAATGTTGGTTGGCAGCCTTTACACTTTCTAAAAATGTAGATACCATTTCCTTTTCATAGCATTCACTAGGGGTGGTTTATATATTGCTCAGAATAGAAAAACAGAATACTTACCAATACTTTCAAAAATTGTTTTCAACAAACGGAGTGGAAATAGTTTGGGGGTTCTTTATGTGGAGAAAATGCATTTCTTACATATCCAGAATTTATTCACTGCAGTTTAACTGATATTAAATCTGGAGAATGTAAGAGTTCAGCAAAAGAAGAGAAATTATATATTTAGGAATAATGTATATTATGACTGTCTGAAAGTTTATGGAGACTAAATGGCTTTTTTTTATTGATTCAGGTAAGATGAGGACCATATAGTTTCTGGTGATATAATACAGTCTGTGGTACACTCCAATGTCATGCTTTATTCTGTGTGTCTAAAACTAATGATAAGTTTGTCAGGTTCATTAGGTTTTTCTATAATGGTCACTGATGTTATAATCATTTTTTTTTCTTAGTGTCTAGGCATTATGCTAAATCTATAGGTGTCTGTCTGAGGTCATACAGCTTGGAAAAAAAAAAAGCGTCAACATCTTTAATGGTCCCTTTAATGTTCCTTGATTGAATTAATGATGCAGCATAGCAAGTTCTCAAAAGACTGTGTGCAATGTCAACAAAACACTGTCTTTCTATGTGCTCCAATCACACTTTAAGGGAACATGTTCAATCTGTAGGTCTTTGGGTTGATTATAATAAAGCAGGACAAGATATTATACTTAATTGCATTGGTCTAATGTTCAGAGAGAGAACCCTGAATTTTGATACTGGCAAATAAGAGAAAGAAGAGTTAGTTACTAGCCCTCATTGTGTTCTCCCTATTTATGACAGTAACCTGATTTTGTTTTCTGGAATAGTCATCAAAGATTTCCACATAGAATCATATAATAGTTAGGGTTGGAAAGGACCTTATAGATCATCTAGTTCCAACCTCCCTGCCATGGGCAGGGAAACCTCACACTAAACCATTTTGCCCAAGCCTCTGTCCAACCTGGCCTTGAACACTGCCAGGGTTGGAGCATTCACAATTTCCTTGGGCAACCTATTCCAGTGCCTCACCACCCTCACTGTGAAGAACTTCTTCCTTATATCTAATCTAAACTTCCCCTGTTTAAGTTTGAAGCCATTACCCCTTGTCCTACCACTGCAGTCCTTAATGAAGAGTCCCTCTCCAACATCCTTGTAGGCCCCCTTCAGACACTGGAAGGCTGCTATGAGGTCTCCACGCAGCCTTCTCTTCTCCAGGCTGAACAGCCCCAACTTTCTCATGATCTAACTTAAAAGAGAAAGCAAAGAGGCTATTCAAGTTTATGTTGTTTAACATTATGCTGTTTTTGTAACAGATCATTGGTCAGGACACCCCATCCAATCACTTACTATCCATTCACTTCTCATTTTGAGTCCAGAAAGGATTTTTACACACTTTCCTAATTCAAAATCTGAGCTCTCCCTTGAAACTAAGAACTTCCAGGTAGTCCACATAGTTGAGATTTTGGGACTTCAGCTAGGACCCATGTCTGCGATAATTTCTTTCTGTAGAAAAATCCACAAAAGAACCATGAGGAGTTGTCCCTCTTGTGTCAGCCTGTAGGTAGAGAAAGTGCTCCCTTTCTGGAGATAGCCAGTGGGACTATCTTCCAAATCAGGGCACTTTCTGTAAACTGTTTTGATTTCTGCGAATTGCCAAGAGACAAGAGAGCTCCACCTCTCAGCCTGTTTGCTGTGTGTCCCTGATTTGGGAACATGACATCTGTGGTAGCAGTGCTACCTGCAGGATAAGACTTTCTCTGTAATCTTGTGCTAGAAAGGGAAAAGGTCTTTGCTTTCCAAAACACCAAAAATGAGATGACTCACTGTTTCCTGGACTGGAAACAATGGACTTAAACTTCTCTCATTTCTATTTTCACCTTCTCTCTCAGTGTCTTTGCAGAGAACTTTAAAACAGAGAAAAATTAGCAGAGAGGGGAAATGAGCCAGCAGTAAAGCAGTGATCAGACCTGCAGTGCTGACCTCTGCCCTGGACCTCTTTTATTTGGTGGTGAAACGCCCTTACTTGTCAGACAGAACTTCTGAAGCCTACTCCTGGAATGCTGGTCTGTGGTGGTGTGCTCCCCACCTTTATTTCCTGCTCAAGTGATAACCATCAGTGTTTGTGTTGACGGATGTGTCTGTGTCATGATGGCCACATCCGAATCAATTCAGGGGTGACAGATAATAACACAATAGCCAAGGGCTAATCTGAAAAACATGCACCATGTACCCCCTGCCTCCAGCTATAGTCCTGGTCAAGGGCCGACTTGATACGGCAAGATTAATAGCATGCTAAACTTTGAATTCTTAGCTAAGCGATATAAAGGATTGATTGCAAATGTATAATTCTTTAGACAGAAACTGTTGACTAAGTCTGAGGCTAAATCTGGATCTAGCTGCACCTAGACTCCTCTCTGAGAGGAGTTTAGAAAGCAAGGGGATCCTTTCTGAAATTTGTAACTCAAGGGGAGGCTTTCCTGACAGTTTTGTCTGACCCTGTCCTCCATGCAGTAAATAGGCAAGCGTATTTTGCCATTGAATCTTGTTAAATCTCTGTTGAATTTACTATAAAACTTTCTTAAATTGCTGTTTTATGTCAATAAACATATTGTTGCTTCTCTTTTATGAGTGGAGTGCATCATTCCATCCACAATATACTTCCCTGCACACTTGCTCACAGTAAAAAACCTGCTGTGGCTGTCCTTTCTCCATGGAATAACCCATATTTATTATACAGTGTAGTGTGATGCGGGAATAAAGAGCTGCCTTATTCTATGAAGGCTTCACCAGCATGTTACCTACACATGGCTTGCTGACCTTGGCCAAGCAGACTAATAAAGTTCATGTTTTGTTAGATTTAATGTTCAGAGGAGTGTTGACATTTTCATAAATATAAATGGTCATTTCCACTAAGTGACATGGCAGACAGAGTTATCCTGAGCATATGAGGTGGGGATGTACTTATTATGCTGATTGCACATCTGACTTCCCATGGCATTAATCAAAGGAATGCTTAATAAACTCTTACATGCCAGGATTGTGATTTCATTCTTAGAAAAATCAGTGGAGACAGCTCTAGCTGGAGTTTTACAGAATGTCTCCAGATGGATCAGGTGGCACAAACAGGAAATAATCCACTGTATTTTACAGTTAATATGCTGATTAATTGATTTTCAGGTTCACCTAAACCTCAGTAGCCAAGATTTAGCTATGAAATAAACTACAGAACTTTACTTCATGAATGTAAAATTTTAATTAAAGACATGGAGGTTGGTCTTAAAAGTGTGTAATTGCGTATTCTTTCCTCAAAATGAAAAGGAAAGGGTAATTTATGTGTTTGTTTAAATAAGGGCTCAAAGTGAAAAGTGAGGGGAGATGGGCCTAACCAGAACAATCCTTCACTTTGTAGTGTCTCGTTTAATGTCACATCATCCACTAGCTGGCCTCATGCAGAACTTCTTAGAGTCATGAAGGAACAAAATTGCAAAGGCTGTTATATGTCTCTGCCTTTCAGCTGAGAGCTTTGGTTCTCCATTACCTCAATGAGTTAGTACAAATCCATCCAAAACAAGAACAAAGACTTTGTGCAGTATCATTACATCTTGTATGTATTACACAAGTGCATTGAGGGTCTCTCATGAGGTATTAAACAGTAAGACTGGGAGTCTTAAGGCTTTACCTTGTACTGCTCAGGGCTATCTATTTCATATCGAGAAGTTTTTAGTACCATTCACTACACTGTTTATCAAAATTGTAGAAGTTTCAATTCTTGTGAAGATAATTTTGTCAGGTGCCTGAAGGAGAAGACAGATACTGAAATTAACAGAACTCAGTCTGTATCACCCATCATGGCAATGGTTAAAAAAAAAACCTTTATAAAAGACCTAACTTATCTTGAAACGAGTTCAGTATTGTCTTTCTCACAGAAGCTTATTTCTGTTTCCTTTTATATTCTCACCAATTTCTATACCACATGTATTCTAGTTCATATTTATTCTTGTGCTGATAGGCTGTGTCTATACTTGTTAACTAAATAGGGACAGAAAGACAAGGCACCAGCCTGAGCATGGACATACACTTGCCCATAGCATTAAATAAATAGCATGACCTGTGGTGAAGTATTGACTCTGCTGTATCTACTCTGTGGTGAAGTATTTAGCTGCCCCAAAATAAGCCCAGGAATATACTGACGCATGGCCAGGGATGGTTCCCAGAAGATGTATGAATGCAGCCACAGTCTGGAGAGTGACAGTGTTCAACTGCACAGATGGGAACTATTTTTGGCCAAAAAGATTTGGATTCAAGGATAAAGAATATCTGGTTTGTTTTATTTGCATGCTCTCCCCCCCCC
>NW_009931435.1:0-579 GCF_000696875.1 Nestor notabilis | reverse complement strand
TTTTAATTATTATTTATTTTTTATTTTATTTGTCATTTACCTTTAAAAGCTCTTCACCATCCTTAATAATTTCCCTGATTTGCAGACAGCATCTTACCCAAACTCAGCCTATTTTTGCTAGGACAAAATAATCAATATATCTCTACTCACTCGCTGATGATCCTGTTAGTCCTTTGAACCTGTATCATCTTGAGTTCTCTGTTGATTATGAGCAACCAGAACTGTTCATAAGATTTTAGCTAAGCTTTATGATAGTTTTATCAGAATGATGCCCTGATACAAATTAAAACATTTGTGTCTTTCTTGTGTGTAGGTTCTAGCTGTTAGGTTCCCATTTTGTTACTTGTTACTACTCCTTTATGTACTTGACATAGCACTTGCATGTTATCCATTTTCCTTTTCCTCTAGTTGTCCACTTGACATTTTTCCTGAGTGCTGTTCAGATCCTTCCCTGTACTCACAGTGCATCCTAAGGTTGTAGTAACAGCAGTATCATAACTCAGCCTTCCTGTTGGCACTATGAATACTAAACATATATGATTTAAGACTGGTCCTTAAGGAATTCTGCCAGTAGCCTTC
>NW_009931434.1:12401-66634 GCF_000696875.1 Nestor notabilis | reverse complement strand
CTCCTGAGGCTGCTGACTGGGAAGTGCGAACTGCAGCGTGTCTTAGAGGGCTCGAAGGCAGGTGCGCGGCGGACGCTGAGCATAGGTAATGAAGGAAGGGTGCCAAAGCGGACGGGCTGGGAGCCTTAGAAAGGCCTGAAAAGCAGTGGTTGGGAACCAGGACCTGTCCCGAGCACAGTATGCATCCATCAGATGTGGTTTTCAGATGCAACCCCCTGCCATGGGCAGGGACACCTTCCACTAGAGCAGGTTGCTCCAAGCCCCTGTGTCCGACCTGGCCTTGAAGAGTGCCAGGGATGAGGCAGCCACAGCTTCTCTGGGCAGCCTCTGCCAGCGCCTCACCCCTATCACAGGGAAGAATTTCTGCCTCATACCTAATCTCTTTCGGTTTAAAGCCATTCCCCCTTGTCTAATCACTACCTGCCCTTGTAGAAAGCCTCTCTCCAGCTTTCCTATCGCTCCCTTTAGGCACTGGAAGCTGCTCTAAGGTCTCCCCGGAGCCTTCTCTTCTCCAGGCTGAACAAGCCCAACTGTCTCAGCCTGTCTCCATAAGAGAGGTGTTCCAGCCCTCTGATCATCTTTGTGGCCTCCTCTGGACTTGCTCCAGAAGGTCCACGTCCCCCCTTGTGTTGGGGGCCCCAGAGCTGGATTCAGTACTCCAGGTGGGGTCTCATGAGAACTGAGTAGAGGGAGAGAATAATCTCCCTCGACCTGCTGGTCATGCTCCTTGTGATTCAGTCCAGGATATGGTTGGCATGATACCCGTTGATTTTGACTAATTTTGTTTAATTATGTGTATAAAGGGAATGCAAACTTCTATAATGTGCCACAAGAACATCTATTATCAATTATTTAAACAAGTCAATTCAATTTAACTGTGATATTTACTTTTTTCTGTATTGCAGAACATTCACTGGAATCATCAAAGAATAAGGTAAAAGATACTAGTGTTTGAACTGTAATAAAAACTTCTTTCAGACATCAGTCCCAGAAAAGAACATATGCATTTACTATTGGAGGGTGGAGGAAAGTAGAGGAATAAAAGGCAGAGAGAACAGTATTTTCAGTTTTGTATGCTAGGGTTAGTCAAGGCTTCTCAAAAATAACCCCATGACCCCTTCAAATGTTTGTTCCCATCTCTCCAAAAGTTTACCTGCTCTTCAGCAAGTCAGGTAAGTTGTTATGCAGAGCTTCTGCTCTCAGAGAGGGTAAGTTGTCCCTGTCACAACAATCTCTGTTGGTTTTGTAGAAACCAGAAGTGTGATAAAGGTTAGTGATATGGATAAAGCAAGTAAATGCTGTGTATACGGCAATGTCTTGAATGGTTGGAAAAAGGTAATTCAAGTTTGCAGGTGGATATTTAATGACAAGCTCATTCCAATTGTTCTGTAGCCATTAAACATAAGCTAACACTTGAAACCCTCAAATTTGTGTATCTTGAACAAAACCCTTCCTCTTTAGACATTGAGGTAACTGCATTCTCCCTTTTTCTAGCTGATCACTGCAACATTATGTTGAGAGAGAATTAGTAACTGCCACAAGCATCTTTGTTGCAGTAGAGCACAGTATGGGTGGGTCTTTTAGAGTCTCTTAATGAAATTATGATACCACCTGTATTAATGTTCAGTTTTAAAAGAGCTAACCTTTTGCTTTACTGAAATGAAGCTGCTTTGGTGTTAGTATGAATTGTGTTAAAGAATGTGTGACGACCATAAAAAGTTTGGAAGATGAAGTTAAATTGTTGTGATTTTAGGTGGGCAGTGTGTAATTATTGTTACTAATATTTGCCCTTTACCTTAGAAGACTGCAGCATAGCAGTATCTTACATTAAGTTCTTTTGTTTCACTCCAGCACTGAAACCTCAACTTTGTTAGCTCAACGTCTCCTAACTCTGAGGTATTATTTCCTTATTGAAATTGTATGACTTTTACTCCTGGACAGCTACATTTTTTTCAACTGGATTAGGAATAATATGTTTCAATTCCGCATTTGAAAGCAAAGGAGAACCTTGACTAAGCAACTCACCAACTTTTTATTTACTCTTTATGGGACTCCTGTGTAAATGTTGTTTGTAGTCTGACAAAGTTACAAATTATGCTTTAATGTAATTATTGCATATGATTTATAGGCAATTTGGTCCCATTTATTGTAAATAGTTACAGTAAATTGACTGTTGTTTCATGGTAAAGAATATGTACATGGCAGGTGTACAGAAGCTGAGAAATAAGAATAAAGTAGAGGATAGGCTTCTGCACTCCTCGTAAGACTTTTACTATGTTAACTTCCTAGATTTTGAGAAACGCTGTGCATGTTGAGGAAGCTGAAGTGGAGAAGTGTGTCAGAGATGTAATGAAAGAAAAGAAAATCGAACAGAAGGATACAGGGTATGTTTGGAGCCTGAACAGAAGTTCTTCATGGCAGATAACTCTGACTGCTTGGCGCATTGTTGCAGTTGCTTAATCTGATACAATATTTAGGCCATTCAGCAGAAATACTTAAAAAGAAATTGGAAAAGAAGGTATTGTCATGTCCTCTTCTGTTCTGGAAAATAAATTACCAAGTTTTAATTGACACCGGTTTAGGATAACTGCATTTCTGTCTTGCAAGCTCCTTCTATTACTCCTTATTTCTAAGTAATGTGATTATTGCATACGTTGATTACATGAACTATGTAATTGTTTAGATATGTTTGAGAGTATAGTGATGTCTGATTAATGTTTGCATTCACCTGCATAAGTAATTATGAACAATTGGGAGGAAAAATTGTGAATAGTCAAAATTTTAAAGTTTAATGAAATGTTTTGAAGCTATAAGTATTTCCAACAAAACTTCACTTCAGAATTTAGAAGTTTGGGGCAGGTGAAGGATGATATATGGAGTTTTCTTGTGTCATCACAGCTTTCAGCTAATTACTTTTTACTTCCATAATCTAAGTGAATAGGGTCTGACTGTGCAGCACTGGAATTGGTTAGAAGGTTTTTAAAGTAGAAATGAGGTCCATATAGCAGTGTACTTGACCAATATACTGTGGTGTGAAAGATAAGAGTAAAGCACTTCCTAATTCTGGTGTTTACATTGCATTAACCATAAGAAAAGTCTTACCCCGTAGTTCAAGCAAGGATTTATAGCTAACGTTATGCCAAAAATAGCTATGCCTCTTTATGAGCTTCTGTGTGGTGTTTTATTGCTATTTCAGGTTTAAGACAAATCTGCGTATAACCTTACTGCAGATATCAGGTTATAAAAAACTTTATTTGAATGTGGAAGATCTGAGGAAGATCCCGTATGATTCGGATAACGAAGAGCATGAAGACCTGCTAATTGAGGTGAAAATAATCTTTTAAATACGAAAGCTGTTTGCTTCGGTTTTCCTCTCCAAGTCCAGTTTATTGGTAGTATTCTTACCAGTTGGCCTATTACTCTTTTCTACTTGTGAACTGCTAAGCCATTATACAAGTGACACGTTAAAATACAACATCAAAGCAAAACGAACTATTAAACTAGAGTTACTTGTGCTGTGATTATTTTGTGTGAAATCAGACATAACACCACCACATAAATAGCAAAATACTTCTGTAATGGATCACTGAAAGATCCTAACTAAAAAGATATTTAATGTTATGTACATGTCTAATTTATAAACCAATAATTACCAAATTAAAAAACAAAAACCAAAAACCAGACACTAGTGTTTTGTTATTACTGCATCCCAATCAATGTCAAAGAGTGTAGTTTCATGGTGGAAGATAAAAGCAATCAGTGATGTATTTTAGGTAACAATAAATAATAGCAAGGAAATAATATAACACTGCTTGAGGCTTTTTAAAATAGCTTCTATTGTGCAAATACATTAGCATGTCATTTACAATTATCTCAATTAGCTATGCAAGTCCCAACATTGACATGTTAAGTAAGCATTCATTGATAGTTTGTATTTTAGCTTATAGCTGTCCTGTCAGAAAATGATGCATAAAATAATTTCTGAAGTGAAACAAGTCTTTATTTCTTTAGTCTTGATATAGTGGCTTTGTCTGTGAGGGGAAATGATTACATTTAATGTTAAATGTAATAATTTTCACCATGGCTGAAATAAGCTATTGTAGTATGACTCCAGACTGCTACGGACAGAAAAGAACAGCATGCAGATTGTATCCTGTTCCTTGGTGAATGGTTTCTAATGTGTGAAGCAAGTGTTCTGAATTACATGACTTGGAATACTTTAGCAGTTGTGCATAACATGGAAGCATATTTGTGCAGCTTTGGAATTTGCTGATGCCTCATGAGAATCTGAAGGCCAGAATCACCAAGCAGTGGTGTGACATTGGCTTCCAGGGTGATGACCCGAAAACAGACTTCAGAGGAATGGGCCTGCTGGGGTTAATGAATCTGGTGTAAGTGAAAAATAAGTATTTGATTTCTCTTGTAAATAATTTCCAATATCTATGTATTTTCTCTAGAAAGTGCTATTTCTAATAAAAACTGAATAGAAGCAAATAGAAATGGTGGCTTCTGTACAGTGAAAACTGGTATTTTCTAAATAAGTCATCATTTCTAGTGGCTGCACAGCTGTAAATATGTGGCTAGGTAAAGGCCAAAAAGCAAGGAGAGGAACAGAAAGTTGCCTGAGACACCTTATTTATTTTTTTCTGTCGTGTGATAGATTTGGTAGGTTATAACTTAGAAACTAACTTGTCAAAAGCTTTTGAAATTCCTGAATTTCTGTAATGAAAAATTAACAGGTTTGCATAATGTTGCTAAGCTAATTTGTAGACTTGGGTAAACTTCATATTTGATGTTCAGAACACAATAATTTTTCTTTCCTATCTTTGTAGTTCATGCTGAATATAATTTCACTTACTACCTTTGCCTTGGTTTTCATTGTGTGCTGTTTTTCAGTACAGGGTAGTATTTAGCTTTAGTTTAAAGCTGCACATTTTGATGTTAAACACATTAATTTTTATTCTTTTTTTTTTATATGTGAACTTTACAAAATAATGGAAAATCCTGTTTTACACTAACAGGTATTTCAGTAAACATTACACGGATGAAGCTCGTCAGATCCTTTCGCATTCAAATCACCCAAAGCTGGGGTAAGTCACTATATGACTTTTTCTCACTTGCTCTGTGTAAGAGCTCATCTGAAGACCACAAACTATGTCTCCTGAAAATAAAGAGGAAAATATCTGTGGGTTTCTTCCCCCCATCCCCAGTAAAGGGTGAGAAACCCAACACAGAAATCAATTTAAGGCTGGGAACTATGTGCATCTTGGTGGGGCTTTTTTCAGAATAGACTTGCTGGGACAAAAATGTTGCAAAAGATTGGCTTTGGTTAACACAGTGAACACCTTTAACATCATAGTTATCCTTATTTGTAGTAGGCTTAGTTTAGATTTAGAAATGAATACTTTTCACCACCTTATGATCCTGTGTTGGGATGGTAAGATGATCTGTTAAGCTCCCTTTTTTTGGCTGGGTTTCTGTTCTGCGATAAATATGTACAAAGACATGCTTTGTTGTTCAAATTTAACTTCATTTTTGAAGACTTTGTATATTGAAACATTTAGCTTGTTTTACAGGGAATATAGTCTAAAACCAGTCAGGTACAGAGGAAAGCAGGTAAACCTGTGTATATCATCCGATCCATCTAGTCCCAGTTAACTCAGTCACCTACCAAGAATGGGAGCCTTTCATGACTTCTAACTGTAAATAATATTACGTTGTGCAACTAGGTCATGAATAAGATACCAGAGACATTTAGATCAATTAAATATTCATATCACTGACACCAATCCTTTTTTCCTTTCCTTCCCCCAGAAACACTTGTTTTAAAAGTCCTTTAAGAATTTCTATTATGGTGCTTTTTATACCATGCAACAGAAAAACAGGTTTTTCTCAGCTCGAAGAACAGGTTGAGATGGCCATTCCATTTATACCATAACAGCATTTTTGATGTCTGATTTTTAATATTCCAGCAGATCTAATGGTTTTCAATGAGCAAACTGAGGTCGACGCTGATTAGCTTTACTATCTCATTATTGCCTAATGGCAGCATTTGTCATACTATTGTATGGAAAACTAATGTTTTTAAAGAACTTTTACATTGTTGGATGCACCAGGGAACAGGAGGAGTGGTCTGTCGGCCAGAGTCAGCTTGTCAACAAGCATCATAAGAAAAATTGACCTACAGTTATCTTAATGCAGACTGTTTCAGGGAAGCGTTTAAGTCCTTCAGTCAGGAAGGTGACACATGCATGTGATTCGTGTTGCAGATATTCTTATGCAATAGTTGGAATCAACCTGACAGAAATGGCGTACAGCTTGCTTAAGAACGGTGCTTTAAAGTCTCATCTGTACAACATGGTCTTTGGATTGCCACAGATGGAGCACTTCCATCAGTTTTACTGTAAGTATCTGTAGCTTCTCTAGAACGGACTACTGGGGAAGGCCTACAGCATAGAGCTTGGGGTTTTTAGAGTGTGTTCCTACTCTTTTCTCATTAGAGCAAGCTGTTTGTCTTCTGGATCAGGTGCTGGAATGCACCTGATGCTTACACAATGTGCTACAGAAATGCACATTTAAGGGATGCATTTGAGTGGCTTTCCATATATTAGAGACTGCAGTCTGAAAACTCAGTATTTGCAGATTTTCTTTTCTGTTCATTATTACAGCATCCAGATGCTTGCTGTTGACCATGATGGGACAGTACCTACTTTGAGGGAATGAATAGAGTGTAAATGATCATTCTAGGTCTAGCTAGATCAAGGCAGAAAATTGTGGAGGTCTTTTTTGCAGGTCTGCATTTTTTCTTCTCTGCAGGTTACCTGGTTTATGAGTTTGACAAGTTCTGGTTTGAAGAAGAACCAGAAAGCATTATGCACTTCAACCACTACAGAGAGAAATTCCATGAAAAAATTAAGGGACTCCTACTGGATTGTAATGTGATACTAACCTTAGGAGATACAAAGAAACCTTAACTCCTCTGCAGCCTATGAGGTTCTGCATCAAAAATGGAGTTACGCATTTGGAGCAAAGTCCTGCATGTTCCACCAAAAACTGTTTAACAAGAGAACTTCTTTTCTTCTTTTTTTACATTTAAAAAAAGAATCAAAATTCAGTTCAGAAAGCTTGGACAATCAGCCTCTGTTTACAGGTCTTTATATGCTATTCTCCAAAGGACAGCTTTTTTAAGAAAACAAAATGCAAAACAAAAACCAACCAACAAACCAAGACAAAAAAATAACCCACTAATCTCAAGAGCCTCTGGAACATTTGTTTTCACAATTTCTATTATACTTCTTGCTGCAGGGACATGAAGCAGGTATTTATGCCGCGTCATGTTTTCTATTAACAAATTTGACTGTTATAGTCTTTTAAAAACTTCTTTTAGTTGAAATTACTCTGGTTTTAGACTTTATGTTCTTGTTCTTACATGTAGTTGATGGTTCACTCATCAATGTTAAATTTCTCTGTAAAGATGTCCATGAAGGGGATGTTTGAGTCACTTATGATTTTGGCGAAGAGGCTTAATCCATAAACATACCGATACTTAGAGAAATTACTTCTGGCAAGGAAGTTTTCCTTTCTATGGATTTGTACCAGCCAATTCGTATGCTTGAAAAAAAGCTTAGTTTGCAAACAAACAAAAAGAACCACAAATCATCAGTGTGAGGATCAGATCCTCTGACTAAATCTACTCCTTCTAAAAATATTCTTACTGTAAAACATTTCAATTCTTTCTAATCTGACTTCAGCTGCTCAAGGCTGCTTGGCTCCGCATCTGTTGTCAGCTCTTCCTTTAGCAGCTAATGGGGTCTTCTCAGTGGGAAGTACAAAAGTTAGTTTATCCCTTTTATGTAGTTCACTCATTAAAAGCCTTTGTTGCAGCTGCAGTCCCTATTTTGTGAGAATAAATTCACATGAAGTACAAGTTTCTAACAAAGATGTATTTTCCATGGAAGGGATGCAACTGTGACCTGTTTCTTAATCTTGGCATCCTCAGACAATCTAGTCAATAGGACTTCATATCTATAGTGTGACTGATGATTGCTTAAAGCAACTTTAAAACAGATTTGGTATGATCATCACTTCATTTTTTTAAAAACCTACTATTAAATAAGTGCCTTCTGCTTTATTCAATCAGTGTTTAATTTTAATTCTGTAACCAGCTCATAGCCTTAGAAACTTGATTTATTTGGGAAGGACTCTTTGAGTATATACCTAAATAGCACACGGTGGCACAAAATATTTGTATGCTAATATAAGCATTCATTGCCTTTGTTTGTTTTTTTTTAATCATCTCAGGTAAATTAGTTAACTTTTAGTTGATGACTAATCATGAAGAATACAAATATGGAACACAAGGAAAAAGACAAACCCATTTTTGTAATAAGTAATGTTACACTACGTAAGTATTAAATGTATTATCATAATATGTAATACTACATCTGCTTGGAGATAATCAAACCCCAACTGGACATGGCCCTGAGCAGCCTGATTTAGGTGACTGCTCTGGGCAGGGGGTTGGATTAGGTGATCTCCAGAGCTGCCTTCCCACCTCTGTAGTTCTGCAAGCCTATTGAATAACTAGTAACATCTTGCACTGCATCCACCTGCTTGCTTTTGATCCCTTAAATGTTGGTGGTCTCTTACTTGTGGGAAGGCTCCTGATCAGGGTAGCCAGTATAGACATAAGAGGTAACGTGGTTCTGTTTTCTTTTTAGGATACCTCGTGTATAGATGAGACTTAAACAATTCTAAAGTTTAATGTGCTGGGTGGAGAAGGGTTCCTCTCACCTGTGCTGGGTTGATGCTATTCTACTAAAAAAAGGTAACGTGAAGATGCTTGTAGGGAGAGTGTTAATGGTTATGCCATGGCTTGGAAGCTGGGCAGCTAATCTGACTGATCAGATAACAAAACTGACAGCCCGAAGCCAAGTTCTTTTGCTACTCCCAAGTACTTGAGTCGTGTCAAAGCAGGATCCTGTGGAGAGTTTTGTGGGATTCAGGTCTTGCAGTGGAGCTCTGTTTTTCTGACCCTTGTAGATACTGTACATTCCTAAAACATGAGGAAGTTTCCCAGTGGCTGAGAGGTTAGCTGTCTGTCACTTTCTAGCCCCAGCTTCCGTCATGTTTGCCTTTGTTAATAATTTTTGCTATTGCTTGCAAGCAACGTGAGGCTGACTTTTGGAATTTCAGAAGTGACCCCAATGTGTTTAGCAGCAGGAGGAAAAAGAGATCCCATTCTTGCTGTTCATCTACTGCTTGCTAGAAAGTAACAAAAATTGCTGGAGCCATTCCCTAAAGCACTCCCCTGTGCCAGAGTCTGCAAGTTTTTGATTTTTAATTTTTGCAGCAGTTGCAAAATAATCTACACCCTCCTCTTTCCAGCCTTGTAGCTTTCACTTGGCTCCTGGTTCACCGGGAGACTGACATTTAACTACTGTTGAGGCCTTCAAAGCCCAACCATCAAGCTTCATGTTTCCTATCACACACCTAGGACTTTTTAGTGCGGAACGCAGACTGAGCCTGATGAGATGCATCTACTACTGTGGCAGTACACAAAGAAAAAAAGGTAAACCCAACCCTCATCAGATGAGTGAGATATAGGGGAATGCATTAGTTTGCATGTAGAAATTAAGGCGAACATTCTGTTTGGCTCCAATACACCTTCCCAGTGAACAGTTAGAATTTGCATGTAGTTTGTATGCTGAAGTAGCCCAGGCCTCCTGTCTGGAAGTCACTATCTGTAGACTAGTACTGGGTGTCCTTGTTTTGCACCAGTTGTAGGATTATTGTATTATGGTGGTAGCTAGAAAATATATGGGAAAAGGTAAAATTGTATTTAGGGAATAACAATGTTTTACTAGTCAGCAGCATTTTATACTAACTATTGTGGGGCGACAGTCCTAAGGTTATGGTACTGGAGGTAGGCCACCTTTCTGCAAGTTGATATAATCAATTTGTCTATATAATGAATTTGTTGCTTGTGGTTTTAGTCTAAGAGTCTTAAAACCTTGCTAAAATCTTTTGTTATTTATTAACTGTCATGTTTTAAAGTATGTATTACCTTATTAGAATTTGCAGGTACTGTTATTTTTCTACCTTGCTGCCTCTTGAAAGCATTCACAATGTGAAAGCTTATATGCAATAATAATTTTAGTTAAAAAACCCAACAAAACTGAAGACAACAAGGTGGTTCTCAAAGTTTGTTGTTGTTACTACAGGAGCAACTGTTTCACAAACTACCTCCACTTACGTTGTTCAGTGTATGCTTGAAACATGGTGCCGTTCAGTGAACAAATTAACCTGAAGATAAGTAGAAGTTTACCACAAGCAAAGTAAAATCTGGTCTCTTAGTAAGTAAACGTTGCTTCGTAAGTAACAGACTCGATTGGAAAGTGATTTGAAGACGGTGCTACTTAGGAAGGAAGAAACTGAGGATGTTTTTAAACTGGTTGTGCTTCTGTCGTCTGATAGAGCAGCATAAAGAATAGGGCACTTTGTCCTAAAGGACTGTAGAAATGGAGCCAATTTAAGCACCTCAGCTAAAGAGTTTTGGATTTTCACTCTTTGAAAAACAAAACAAAACACAGACAAAAAATTATACACACAAAGCCCCAAGTATGTCCAGTCCTGGTTTAAATAACAGACATTTTACAAAATCGTATCGGTCAGCCTTGGTTTTAAGAATTACCATGAAGAAGAAGTTTGTGTTTAGTTAGGTGGGAGTTCAGCAGTCAGTATTCTTGGAAACACTGCTAGTGAGTACGTGGTAAATGTAACCTGTTGTTCCTTTCTGTCATCCTTGGTTTGTGTTGCTGTAGTACACTGGTGATTGCTCTTTGGGCTGATGTTTCTTGTGCCAGTCTAGATATTGTCTTTCTCTAGTGGAGAACAAACAAAAGCCAGCCCAAGACAGGTTGTGGATGGTTTCTTCTCACACTGTGCTTAGATAGCTGCGTGCTAATAGAAATTTCTGTTTACCACAATATAAAAGCAATAATGTAAACTGTGATGTCTGTGTAATAGAAAGATGTTTACAACAGTAGCAAATAAAGAACAAGTTACTCCAAAATGCTGTCAACATGAATGTGCTCTGGCCTGCTAGAACCTATAACAGTTTCCGGTTAGCCATGCTCCCAGTTCATCACCTGCGCTGCAGTAAGAGAGGAAGCTTTTTCCCTTTTTTTTTTGTGTGTGTTTTTTGCTCTGAGAACTTGTTTAGAGGTTGTTATGGTTCCTGGTCTGGTGTTTGTGCCTACGAAAGGCATTGTTAGGAAATAACACTGCTGCACAAACTGTTGCAAGCAGTAGGCAGCACATCATCTGTGTGTATGGAAGCTGAACTGGAAAATGCAACCGCTGGAAGAAATGCTGTCTGCATTCACGTGCATTTTCTAGTTTTTCATCTAGTTTTTATTGTCATCTAAGATACCTTCCTTGAACCAAACAACCAGAAGGAAGGAACAAGATTTAAATCTGACTGAGAGATCCATAAAAATGGTGTTTAACCCTGAAGGTTGGTCTGATAATACAGAAACACACATTTGCATACAAGTCCACTTGAAATCTTACAGGAAATTGTGCAATGGGAAAGTCCAAGTTTGACAGGCAACCAACACGAACCAAACTCAACCAAACCTGCCACCCTATATTGGGAGAGTCTTGCACTGCAGTTAAGACCAACGTCCTGTATTCACCCCTTGTAATCCCAGCACTGAAACATAACACGATGCTGCCGATACCAGCATGTGTCACACATTTCCATTATTAGCCATATTGCAATGTCACGTTCATTGCCAGTTTTGTGCTATTTGCTGTTAGGCTAGTTTATATTTTCACTATTGAATAAATCAGCATTTTAAAATGAGCATTAGAAGTCACAATTGCTGCTTGAAGTGCATAACATGTGACTCAAGGCTATCTTCTAGTGGAGAGAAAAAGAAACAGCATAGAAGTTTCCTTCCAACCAGATGGCAAGGCTCAGCTTCACTTCCTTTCTCGCTGTGGTGTTATGCCTTGGCATATATGTAAACGTGTGAGCTCCAGTCATGGCACCCTTCTCACACTAGTGCATTTTTCACACAAAAATAGACACAACAGCATCGGTATTTTTTACGGTTAATAATTCACTGCTGATAAAAGATGTCTTCTAGCCACAGCGTGCCTCATTGTTACTGAATTACCAAGAAGTGGAACAGACAAGAGATGATGGTTAAGTCACTCCCAGGGATGCCAGAAGCTTGGAAACTAACAGCACTGGAGCTCATCAACATACATACAACCCAAATCGGTGGGGACTTGGTGAGCTCCCCACCTATAACCCACCCGAACAGCCACAGGCACCTCCTCCGACCTACTGCAGTGCTTACGTGGCAGTATCATTTCCAGTCTCTCCCACAACCTCTCACGTACCACATCACCTGTACTGGCCTCTGCCATCTTCATTTATGACATGACACCTGACATCCACTATAACAGAAGCTCTAGCATCACTATACAAGAACCCCTATGGTGGTTTTCTCTTTACAACAGTTTTGATATCAAGTTTCCAGTAGGTTTAATCCATCATATAATGAGCTTTTTGGCTGCTTGCCCAAAACTTGTGTAATACAAACCTTCACAAGTCTCAAACACAACTCTCAGCTCTAACACCTAGAATTCAGGAGCTGTAAGATGAAGGAAGTAAGTACTGCTGAACTTTCATATATTACCAGCATGTGAGTAAATGAAAGACAGATTGGAAGAAAACTCAAGAATGTTCATTGCCTTTTTTTTAATAAAGCTCTAGAAAATAAGCTCACGCTCCTCCATCATCTGCTGCCTGCCTCTTGGCTGGCAAGCAGCACCCTGTTGCCAACAGGCTCCTACCAAACCAGAAAAGCAGCATTTATCAGTGTCCAGTCACAAATTTCATCTATGAACAGGAAGACAACCTTCCTTTTTTGCCCCTGGCTGAGACTAATAGCTCTAACTAAACTCTGCAGTTCACAGATAGCAGAGACTCTATCCCAAAGCACAGAAAACACAGGCATTTCTAAAGCCACATGGGCTTGCTTTGCTACACATACAGGTAAGACTTAAAATTATTCACTCACGTTTCCTCGAAGGTTTCTCATCACTACATGCTGGTCAGGTGAACTCCTCTGTAGTCTTCCTCACATCAGCTCCCATGCAGCTTGTAAACAGGACACAGCACATCTTGTCTCATCAACTAGGCAACTGCCAGGTGGCCATTTGGCCTGAGCAGCCTCACCCCCACGCACCTGGGGAAAATCAGCTCACCTGGCTGCTGCCTACAGCAAAGCTGTTCTTAAAGATGACTTGGTTTACACTTAGGAGTGCTGTGGACATGATCAGAAAGGTAAGAGTAAATCAAAAAGAAGTTGCCTTGTAAAATGGCTCCTGTTACAGCAGAGAGACACCTGTGGATGCCTCTTGTTGTCACAAGAGTTGTAACAGCAAAATAATTGTCATGACACATTGTGCCCCCTGCGCTGTGGGTGGGGTGTGGAGCAAAGACCTTTTAAGATACAGAAATGTCTTTCATCTGTGGTGTGTGCAGCTCCGGAGGTATGTGGAAGATCGCTGATAGGCTTAAATTCACTTTACCGTGACAGACACCTAAAAGATAAATATTTTAACGATTTGCAAACTTAAAATGGTCAACAGTCTGCTTAAGGATGTTACCCCTTAGTGCTGAAGACTTCTGTGATAAATTACTCAGCTGCTGGGCATTACAAGAAGATGCCAAGGTCAGAGCAGGGTGCTTTAAGTTAAAGCCATATTCTTCAAAATGGTGAGTATGGTTTCAAATGAACATCAAATGTAAACCAGCCTGCAGAGCCTCATATGCAGGAAGGCTATACTGCTTTTTCATGCTGTTACATGTAGGCTACACATGGCTAAATTACAAATGAGAGAACTCCACTCCCAACAAAAGAAAGAAAATCAACAGTAAACTGACTGAGACAAGGGGTACATCAGCAGAAATTAACAGCCCTGTTTTGCAAATTAACCTTGTATATACGCAAGTAGCTGATAAGTTTCAAAAACTTAATTCACCAAACAGAGCACATCCATATCTGTTCTGTCACTGCCATGGTCTGAGGCTGACATCTCAGCTTACCAGGACCCTGTAAAAAACATTCTAGTATTTAAAGCCTTAAACTCATGCCCAGCGAGCTACAGCAACACACAGATGGATCATGAAGTATCTGGGGGGGAGGGATCTTAAAAAGTCCTAACAACTGTTGTCACTAAATGTGAGCGTACAACGAAAACTTTAATGAGATGGGGTAGCGTGAGAGAAGCTTGCACAGTTGCTTGCTGCAGATGGAATTAAACACATTTTAATGTTAAACAAAATCAGGCATGGAAACAACAAATAGTTTTGTCCTGAAACCTGGTGTTGAAGGTCCAAAGTCATTTGTCTGTGTAACAAACCACAATCACCTACTTTTCTCTCTAGCATGACTTTAATAGTTAAAAACCAAATCTGTGCAGAGTGTACTTTATTTGTTCACGTTACCTATTGGTGGTTAAAAAACCACTTCATCTGACAGTTTAAAAGCATTCTTTTAAAACAAAAGAATTAAACATAGCTTCTGCTAAAAAAATCTGCCAGTTACATAGATGCAATATACAGGAGTATAAAAAAATCAACAGTATTCTACAGAAAACATTATCAAAACAGCAAATAAAGATTAGGCATATAGGCATGATCCTGAACTCAAACAAACATGAATTAAAAAACAATAACAACAACAAAAATCCTTAATATCTGTATAAAAGAAGCAAGGATTCAAAGTGCAGGTGCTCCAGTTTTCATTTTAACATATTATTCAGTAAGTTGATACAGGATACTATTCATTTTATATAAAGTGACAGTGTTCTCAGTAAGACTTAAACATTCACTTACGTTATCTTGCAGATTTTTGTTTTTCATTACTGCTACTTTACACTGTTGTAAATGAAGACTTATGCAATACAGGCTTTTATTTTCTTAATCTAATAAGGATATAATAGGTTGGTGGTAAAGGTTAGTTTTAAGAGCTACGCTATAGATCCAGCCTTAGAAGTGTATATGTATATATATATATATATAATTTTTTTTTAACTTTTAAAAACAGCTTTTGATTTTTAAAAAGAGACTCTACCAATCTGTTCTGGGACCTGTGTGCACTGTCTCTGGAGCATACCAAAGCTTCCCTAGTCCACTGTTAGGAATACAGCTCCAGGCAGGGTCATGCTGTCAATATTCCCTTGGTGGCCATCTGCTTTGGTGCAGCCAGGGGCCGCTGAACCCAGGGAAAGGCAAATGGGCTCTGCCTTCTGCTACTGAAGAAATCATCACATTGAACCACATTTGCCTCATAGGCCAGCTAGGTTTGGGATGGACTTCTCACTTCTCAAGCAGAGGAAGTTGGGAGCCAGGCAGGTATCACTGAAGTCATCTTTCATGTATTAAAGAAACATAAAATTAAAGCATACATTAAAACCCACTATCTGCTTTGGAAAAGAAGTTACATGAAATAAAATTATCCTTCAGGGATGTTCCTGGAACTTAATGTCATGTGCGGTCCTGTTCAGGTTGACAGCGTCCCTTTAAATTTTAGGTATTTCATGTTTTGTTTATTTTTTCCCCAAGAATCAGATCTCTATATAAGTCTATTTTAAAAATGCACATAAATATCAGCATTAAGTTTACATTTAGAAATTAAAAACTAATCTTTACCATTTTATATTGACAGCAAGGTTAATAATACACACACTTCACTGACAACCAATACTTTTTCTCTGTATTTCGAGTAAAATTTGCATTTGTGTAACATTTCGCACAGAAAGAGTGATTATACTTCGAGACAGTTAAGTTTGCACTCCAACATTTTCACATTAGTGAAAACAATCATGGTTTGAAAATACCAGGGCCTGTGCCAGGTACTAATAAATACAGAATAAAAAAAATAAATAAAAAACCCAACTGCCCTTCATCCCGACATAGTAGAGATTTCGTAGTCGCTGGCCGAGGTTATTGGTTTCCCCCTCATCCTTATGTTTTTAGCATTAGTAATCCTGGCCATCATGGACACAGGCTTGTCAAAGTACCTCACCAGCGCTGGCTCAGTCAAAAGGGAGGCTAAAAACTGTTCAAAGGTAATGGCCCAATCTCTGTCAATGCTAGTGCTTCTCCGAAGAGAAGTGGTGTGGTTGCTCCGTACCAGAACGGTGTCTTCGCCAATGTCCTCGCAGTGCAGCTTTTCTTCTTCGTGCGAACCTGCGCTCAGTACCGAGTAGGAGGACATGGAACTATCATCTTTTGTATCGTCATCGGAAATGAGCATGGAAGAACAGGCTCCGTTGTCCCTGGGAGAAGAGTCTTCGAGCTTTATGTCTTCCATCTGCATGCCCAGGGCACTGTCGGTGCAAACAGCCTCCTCGTCATTGGTACTGAGGCTGCTTTGGAAGGGCTTGTGCTGTTCGAGGGGGTACCGCTGGTGCTCTTTCTTCTGGAACAGCTCGCTCTGAATAGTTTTGCTGCAGTTGTTACTGCTGCTGTCTGCCTCTTTTGTGGGCTGTACACTGAAGAGCTTGCCAACCTCACCTATCTCCAAAAGCAAGCTTGTCACAGCAGCGGTAGCATGGTACAGATCTTGCTCATTGGGGTCTTCACTGAACATATTGTACATTGTCTTGCACAGTTCAATGAACTGTCCCTAGAGCACAGAGAGAGGAAACATTAATGAGAGAGCAGGAAACACATCAGACTGAGAGCTACTAAATCAGTTTTAAGAGTCTGGAATGGAGGTATGATACAATAGTTCATGTGATTAAACTGAAATTGGAAATAATCTAGGTATGGTCTAGAAAGCATTTTCTAAGACTGGGCAGCCAGATGTGTTGCCTCTCTCTAAGCTATTTAGAATAAATTGTTGGATGTTTTGTCCCAACACATGACAAACTTACTTCTCTGCAGCCTCAGGAGGGCAACAGAGAGTAAGCAGTGACACACTTGGCATTCGTTTTGGTGGATTTTCTTGCAGGAATGATGCAAAGTATAACTAGGGGTCTGATAAAAATAGTAAGTAATGAAAAAAAAGATCTGCAGTACTCTTTTAATTGACCATGGTAACTTAGCTGGATGTGAGCCTTTCACAATTCAAAACTCACAAATTAAATAAGAAGGAGATTAGGGCTATTTTAAGTAAGAAGCATTGTTCTACAGGGAATAAATCTTTCCTGCATGCTCTGGAGAAAACAGCTGTCCCAGTGGGTCTCCTCCTCCTTAGCAGCTATGGATCTAAGGGGAATGAGACTGACAGTATAAATTACAAAACATAAAATGCTTCTTTCAGGTAATATGTATCGGATATCATGCGCTAGCTGGTGATAGCCAGTGTCCTTTGTCTAGAGATCAAAATAGTATGTAATCATTCCTATATGCATGTATCTCATTTTTAGGATGTTTTGAGAGCTGAATACCAGTTACAGTATATTGAAAACAATAAACTTCTGTAATCAGCTGACTGCTGCTCTGGTAAAAAAACATCTGCCTCAAAAGAAAATCTTTATTCAGAGTTAATGGATTGAATACTTATAGGTATGTGATGAAAGTTTGAAGTTACTGAAAAATAAGTGTCAGCAGAAGTACCTGATTCAGTTTGGGCAAGTCCTTTGTGTTTTTTGCTTTGGATTTATTCTCTTGGCTCCACATTCTCAGATAATTTCTATTCTCTTGTGAGCTCTTCTTGGCTATTGTCAACAAATTACCCAGAGAAGCAGGAAAAATCCATGAAGAAACCTTAAATTAGTACCTCTTTTTTTTTTCCATTTTCAAAAGGAGCATCTTTACAAGAAATGAAAGATGTAATTCAAATGGAGACACCATGCATACCTTTGTCTGTTTTCAGACTCACTGTAACAAACCCATCATCTACTCCTTGCTTGTTCCTGCTGTCTAGGCCAACAACTAGGAAGTGGAGGGGCAAGGGGGGAGAGAGATTATCAGTGTGGTTTTAGACACATACATTCTTTTTATGTGTACAATGCAAAACAAAGGAAATGTTTATGCTGCAGAAAATGCAGAGCAAAAAATATAGGACTAAATGATTTTTGCTTATTCTTAAATCTGCCGACAAATTCCACATAATCAATAATATAAATACTAAGACAGGGACCATCTTAGGTTTTGTTTATACAGTACAATGATTAGGCTGTGTTACCACAACACAAACAGCTTCTAGCATGTTTTATGTTTGGTGATTATGTTAGTGCACCTTCTTTTGTCTATCAGGACTTAAAATTGCCATCCCTAGTCTATTAATTATTATCTGTGTTTTCAAACAACCTTCCTTCTCCCAGTAATCTGAAGGATGAGCAATGTTTTTCTTGAATCAGGAAGAAACTTAGCATCAAACATCTCTAGAAAGAGAATGCCATTTAAGACAACAGCTATGAGACCAGGCTCTCATTAGGGCACAAAAAGACTTCACACTACATTTTGATACATCTTTTAGCTTCAGGTTTTTATAATATTTTAAGTTCTAATCCAAATATATCTTGAAAGCCAATATATTTATTCTTATTCTCCACTGAGGCATGTATGCTGTGCACTTATGACAAAATTACTTCTATTACAACACAATGATGACACTATTCTGAGAGTACTTGTGCAATGCACAACATACGGGAGTTCTTAGTGTACACACACTCACACCTCTAGGGATATCAAAATACATACATACTTCTTTTTACAGAGTGTACTTCACTTACGAAGTTACAGTAAAAAAGTAGCTTCCTAAAAAGACATGTTTGAAATGCATTACCTCATCTTTTCATGCCCGAGACAAAAGATGCCTACCATGTGTACATTCTGGTGTGATGTCTTCAAAAAAGTACTGGGTAGCTTCAAAAGCAGAGTCTGGCTCTTCTTGCTCAGGGGATGGATCTAAGCAATATAATAAAGTTCTTTTGTTAAAAATTCCACCCTTTGATTAAAAAGTAGAACGTACTTCCATTGATAGGTTTAGAATGTCAGCTTCTAGAAGTGTGAGGATGCGACAGGTTAGGAGTCATCTCTTTTCAGCTTGCAGATGAGATGAACAACAGGACCTGTTCTGTCTCCTCCCTGATATCTGACTAACAAGGAGCTGTCTGCCTTCAGAGGCTGGCTTGCCCGTCTTCCCATGTCTGCTTCCATTACTTTCTTCTGTGCAGCTGAGCATGTCTGCAGCAAGATGCAAACCTTTTTCTAGCTGGAAACAGTCTGTCATGATTTGACATGAGCTTACAGGTCCCTAAATAACAGAAGCTGCATTCTTTGAAATGATCTCTTCTGTTACAACTCAATAAAATTGTATTTGTTTCCAGTTAGATTAGTAAATCACTGAAGCCTACCTCCAGCAAAGCCAGCTGGGACACGTGTTCAAAGCACATGAAGGTGAATGTTCTCTCAGAACTTTAGATACCTTTATGGGTTGCAACATACATAAATCACACAGATTCAGTGCAGACATCAACAGGTTCTTTATGGCACATGTGTGACAAACCAGCCAGATAGTTCCAGGACATAATTTTCTTCAGGGACAAAACTGTTTTTGAGACATTTCCACTCCCTCTCCAACCTAACTGCCTTTCTCAGTTAGCTGAGTGCAACAGTTTGTACAATTCCCTGGAAAACACATCTCTGAAATGACCTGGAGCTTCCCTCAGCAAACATTTCTATCAGCCCAGAGGGGAAACCACAAAGAAAGCCTGATGACAGAAACGAGTCGCCAGGGCACACAGGAACATTTTAAGCTAGATTCACTGTTAAATAAAGTGGATTACAGTAAGATACCCGTAAGTTGAAGAACACTGTATTTGTCATGCATGGAGGAAGTCACCAACCCCAGCTAAACAGACAAGAGACACATATAGATGACCTGTTTGTGCCTGAAGCAACAGAGGACTGCATGAGTGCTTTCAGACTTTCTAAATCCGTGCCCGGTCATGGCAGAAGCTCTTACTTTATTGCTGCATAAACAGCTACAATGATTCCCACAAATTAATTTTTAATTGGGAAAGCTAGGTGATAAACAACTCTGCTCCAAAATTTGTTCTCAACAAGACAATAGCTATTTTAATATCATTTACTTACCAGGCAAAACATGCATTTTATACAGTAGCTTCAGCTTCTCTGTAAGATCTCCATGGCATGCTGCACCTAAATAGTATTATATACAGTACATTAATACTCAGCATTAAATTCTATTTATTATTGCTACAATATTTCGGTTTAGAAGCTTCTACACTCACTCTGGGAAGAACTGTACTCCCTTTATGGCCCGAGATCACAAGGCAGTCACTTGACTTCTAAGATGGCGCAATCCGCAGTAGAAACAGCAAGAGAACACAGACCAACTTACCCTGAATTTTGTACTTCAACCTTAGATCCTTCATTAAATGTCTATTCTATAACACTCAAAAATAATCTATGATCATCACACTGCCACTCAAATAGGCCTCCAGCTGAAAGCTAAAACCACCTTTTTGTGTGGGCTTCAAAATTTCTTACCTGAGGATCCAAAAAACATCAGATGATTTAGAACAAGATACTATTAAAAAAAAATAAAAAAAGAAAAGAAAAAGAATTTCCAGTAAATAGCATCAGTTATCACAGCTACAGCTTATCTGTGGCCTAAACTGATGTTCCGGCAATGCTGTTGAGTGATTTATCCACCCCAACCCCTATTCATTTCTGGTCTATGCTACCCCTAGCTGTATGAAATCCTAGCAGTCTATTGCAGCTCCTCCTTCCACTTAATTAAATGGACATTTGTTAATTTTGAAGTAACAAAATAACTAATAATCAGACTTTTTCATAAATCTTACTTGCTATGATAAGTAATTCATAAACAAACCTTCATTAACTAGGTTATGCAGAGATTTATTTTACCTTACAGGCTATTGTGTCAACTTATGCAAATTACAAAGTGTGGTTTGGCAAATGCTAACAATCACAGTCTGCTGTAAAGCTTAACACTCCAATAAATACAGATATTAGACCAATTATTTTGCTTTCAATTTGTTTTTTAAGCACAAAACCTCCGTATGTTCCCATCTGGTGTACCACACTGTGCAGATAATGCTTTCTCTTCTGGTGAAACTATGTTTTAGGTTACACACCCAGGTACTTCACTGCTAAAGGCGACATGAAACAACCAAAGCATAAAATGGGCTTCAGTTCTGTGTCCTTCAGCAGTGGCTAGGGACACATTCACTAACATCGGATTCAGGCCACAGGGTATCTGGTGACACATGTAGGCTTGCTCTGCTCCCTGTCCCCAGGTGTGAAAAGAACTGAAAAAGCTCAACTGCTACTGCTTATTGCGTAAAACAAATCTGTGCGTGGTTCATAATGCCAGGCCCTTTTCCCCCTCAAAATGAACATGCATGAAGACAACAGAATGCAGGACGAGCCTACAAAAAATGCTACCTGTACTCTTCTCAGAGACAATCCTCTGGGTCTCCCCTAGGAGACATCAGAAGTTTCACAAAGTGAAGAACAGCCTACTGGGGATTTACAGGAACTGCCTGACAGTCAGCTACCTGCAGTGGGCTACCAAAGATATGAGACTGATGTTGTGTTAAACAGTAAGAAAAATTCAGGCTACATTCATAAAGACAGCACCTGGTACATGTGCCCTGATTACGGAGAGTTAGGAGAGACCTTTGCACAGGTGGATACCTCAGCTCAGGCCATTTTGACCTTCATGCTGCAGTACAGGGACAATTTCATAGGAGGGCCCTGAGAATTTGGTGGCCTCCTACACCACCCCTGCATCCCCAAACAGCAAAGCAGATGACCCTGCTGAGGGCCTGTGAACAGCACTGGGGAGGTGGTAAGACCATTCTTAGTCCCAGCCAGAATTACTTCCTTCCTGCACTCTGGAGCCACAGGTCTTAAAACCTTCAACAACTTTCAGCAAGTCTTGTCTTTTGCAGTATGAGTCTCAGATGATGCATCGACAGTTCTTAGCCAGAAGTTTTAAACTTACTTCGCAGTGAGAGAAGAAACCTTGCTTGGAAGAGAGCAAGACTACCCCCTTTGAATCTTTCTACCTGGGACAGCAACAGTGAAAGGTGTCACCATCAAGCTGCAACCAGTGCCCTCACACACGTCTACTCTTCACCATCTGAGGGCTTGACCAGCACATGCCTTTTCATGGCATGACTAGGAACAACCTTCATTGAGCTCCCTTTCTGACTGTCCTCCTTGTGTCAAAGATGTCACTAGGCAGCTGACTTCTTAAAGTTTTCAAGCTATGCCCCACTGGGCTTAGTTTCTGAAAAACGTGGTTTTGCAGAACGAGCAGTTTTGACAGTTCAGCCCATTGAAGATTTCAGTTCAGTCACGTTTGCTTAAAGCCACATTTGTGCATTTTATATTAATTTCTGTTCACAGTGCTCAACACTGTTCCTTGTTCTTATCGCTCATTATTTGTTATAAAAAATGCCGTCTCAACCAGTAACGGGTTGATTGTAATTAACAGCATCCTGTAAGCAGCAAGAGTTAATCCACTGGTCATGTCTCAAAAGGCCATGAAGTGCTACCTGACCAACAGTCCCTCAAATACAATTCAGAACCACACCACAGGAAGCACTGGATTTTTGGGTGGTGTGAAGGAGAGGTGTGCAATCAGTTTTATTGTCATGTAACTTTTATGCCTGTGAGAGAAAAGGTGTTACCATTGCTATACAGAGGTTTCCATGTAAGGCTGCATTTGGAGCCCTAATGCTTAAAAACACTGTTACAAAAGGTTGCTGAAAGGCAAATTGGGAAACCTTTACTCTCTCAAAAGGATAAAAATACAAAGCTGGAGGAAATGTCAGGTTGCCATGAAATAACACATAACAGATGGTGAAATGTTGGTCACTTACAGGGAATAATTCCTGCTATATTCAAAAAAGGGGTAGCCAGCTCCTGCCTTGGATTTGCTTCTTCATGTTAATCCTGGGGCTTGCACATTCCTTTTGTTGTGATATTGACTTTTATGTCTTGAAATCTTGCTTCTTCAAGACTTACATGTGCCATGATCTCCATTAACAACATTCAGCCTCCCTATCTGACCTGACTCTGAACTTTCTCCTTTTCAGGTGACTTCCTCAAAAGGTCAAAGGAGGTAATGCAGGTTGAAGGAGGTGATCCTGCCCCCTCTACTCTGCTCTCGTGAGACCCCACTAGGAGTACTGTGTGCAGTTCTGGTGTCCTCAACATAAAAAGGACATGGAGCTGTTGGAGCAAGTCCAGAGGAGGGCCACGAGGATTATAAGGGGGGTGAAGGGGGCGGGAGCACCTCCCATATGAAGACAGGCTGAGCAAGTTGGGGCTGTTCAGCCTGGAGAAGAGAAGGCTGCATGGAGACCTCATAGCAGCCTTCCAGTGTCTGAAGGGGGCCTACAAGGATGCTGGGGAGGGACTCTTCATTAGGGACTGTAGGACAAGGGGGAATGGGTGTAAACTTTAACAGGAGAAGTTCAGGTTAGATATAAGGAAGAAGTTCTTTACTTCTGGAAGCGCTGGAACAGGTTGCCCAAAGAAGGGGATAAATGCTCCATCCCTGGCAGTGTTCAAGGCCAGGTTGGACAGAGCCTTGGGTGACATGGTATAGTGTCCCCCCACAATGGCAGGGGGCCTGTAACTGGATGATTTTAAGGTCCTTTCCAACCCAAATCTTTCTATGATTCCCTCCTGCTCTCTCTCTTAGTCTGCAGTCTTGGTTATTGATTTCAGAAGTAATATAGGTGGTACCTTTCACTGAGGTGCAATACCTTCCCCTCACACAGGGACACATATATGTGGGGTGTCAGCAGACTTCTGAAGAGAAGCATTTTTATTCAGGGGCAAACAAAACTAGGATCCTCATTTTATCTTTCCCCTACCTCTTACATATGCACGTAAATTTCTCAAACGTCTTTTTCCTGAACAACAAACAGAGCAAGAACATCATACAAAAGACTTTCCCAAAGGAAGTATTCCGATTGGAAGTAATCACACCATTAAACAAACAAGTTGCAAGTCATTTTCATGTTAAGAGTTAGTGGTCAGGGAAATCCGCAGACCCTAATGGATGTGCAGTTCACGTGTGGGCTTATCCCTGTGTGATATACCACTGGCTAACATAGATGCACCTATTGAGACCAGCCTAAACCCCAATGGGAATCACTGTCACAGGCATAATAAAATGTGCTGAACAGCAGCACAAACAGCTCTTAAAATAAAGGTGACTTATGCAAATTAGCATATGTCAAACTCATTATCTGAGAGCTAATATAACATCTGTGTTTCTGTAGGACCGGATCCCCTGTAGAAACAAACTGTTTTGGCCAGATTATATTGAAAGTGCTGTGAATTCTCCTTACTTAGCCCAGAGACGAATTCACGGAAGTTGATGAGCAGGTCTCCATTTTCATCAAGAAGCCTGAATAAGCGTGCAGCTAATACATCTGAATGAGTTCCACATGCCCAAGGAAAGAGGAGAGCGAACATCCCCTTGAACTGCTCGAAGTCGATACGGTACTGCTCCAGATAAGGCAGGCTGGGATCATGCCGGTCAATAGCGTTGCTGTTTCCTCCCCAGTAGCAGCTAGTCAGATGTTCTGCCTGAACAGAAGGCAAATGGTCTGTAAACAACTCATTGCTATCAATGAAAAAACCACAAAAATCCACACACAACTCATACACAAACATGATTAGAACAACACAATACTAGCAGATACACTTCCATCTACTTAGCTCTTGCACTTCTACAAGAAGTTTCTCCTCTAACCAGCAAAAAAAGACGTCTCTCTACAAATAAGAGAAAGCAAAACTTTTCCTGCCTCCCAGGCAGCAGAAACATGAAATACCTGTTTTGAACAGAGCAGTAAGCAGCTGTGACTTGCATACATAAACATGTTGTACACACATATACGAAGCTCATTGTGCTTAGTCGCTCCCCTCAGCCTCACTACACAGTCACATCAGAAAGGGGACTCTCATGGAAATAATTTTTATTGAACTGTATAGTTCACCTGTTTTGTAGAACTCTAAAAATACTGTAAAACATCCTACTCTTTCAGTCTCATTGAATTCAGTGAAAGTTCTGAAGCTGATTTTGGTAGAATCTAATTCAAAACAATTCAGAAGCTTGGAAAAAGAGATCCTAGCACTGCACAGTCATCAGCTGGGGTGAACTGTCTGAGCTGGTCTGACCAATTCCATGGAGGACTGAAAGAAGGTACTGAAGGATTTGGACAGTTTTAAGACTTGATATTACAGATGGAAAATTGAAGGAAAGAAATTCTTCATAGTATGCCAAAAAAATCTCTGTTATAACAGAAACAGAGGAATAAAGTATCTTGTTTTAATGCACTGTGAAAATGAAGGTAAAGCATTTTAACCCATCACCTTTAAATTTATGGATCTAATGGTATTGCTGTATAATCAATCTACAGAGATGTATCACTTTATGACACTAAATTTCCATGTAATACAGTATACATTAAAGCATTAACAATGGCAAAAATAAGCTATTGTGATGTGGAAGTATTAACTGTCTGAGATCATAGAATATAGGTATTTCTGTGCTAAATTCTGAAACTTGGGTCAGGTAGAGATTGACACGTGTACATTTCTAAAGACTGATCAAATGCCTTTGTCTATTCACTTGTTCATTATAATAGATTTTAATCAGCATAATTCATTTTTTCCATGGACAATTCACCGAATTACGGATCTCCTGAGCTTTTAAAGACTGGTTGGTTTGGTTTTTTTTGTACATTCAATAGTAACAGCTAATTTAAGTTTGTATTAAGATACCTTTTAGTAAGTAACTCACAGACTTGACCTGGTCTTTAGAAAAGACACAGTCCCATACAAAAACATTCGCATCATCTTATCTTGAGTAGCTTTACCTTGAAAAGAGCATACAGTTCCTCCAGTTCATCAATAGTAAAAGAAGTCTCCGTCACAATAGTTCGTACCTTTTGAAACACAACATTAAACAGTTACGGATTTGAAAACCATGACTCATTGAAAAGCTTATTTAAATTTCAGAAACTCCCTGGCTTTAATCTTTGCAAAGAACATTATTTCAGTACTTACCACATTGCGCTTTGTAGTATCTTCAAGGGTTTGGATAACTTTCAGCCTTTGTTTGAATCTCATTTGTTCAATCAAATCTGCTCGGATACTTCCAAATTTCTTAAAAGACAAAAAGAAGTGCAGCACAATCTGTGTATTAGTATTTGGAATACTCCTAGCTTGCCTTTAATGTACTTGAGAAATTAATGTAATTATACCACAAATAGTGTATTTTAAAAACTGCTGTTAAGGCATTTTTCTAACATATGACAAAGTTATGAAGACTTCAGGAACGTATCATAAGATTTTATTTTTCCCAATACCTTATTGTAATTTAATTTGAAAGGTCTTCATTACGTTACAAATCATCACATTTCAAACCATAATCTCAGTAGTTATACATTTCTGGCTTGGCAAATCTCTAAAAAAACCCTTCTGCAAAATTTTATTTCAGCTTGTCCTGGAGTATCTCTTAATTACTAAAGAGAGAGAAGATGTTTAGACTAACTGGACCTCTAACAACTGAGACAGCACTGCAGTCCTTACACTCATTAGATCTGAAACCAAGCACCAAGAATGCAACTTCCACTAGGAAGAAGATTCTCTAAAGTGCCCAAGCCTTATTTTCAGAAGGTTTTTTTCACAATGCATGTAACAGTCAAGGAGCTCTGGCATATACCACAGAAATATCCCAGGGGAAACCTATTAAGAATAATATTCCATGTTTTCATATGTAGAGGAATGCCTAATCCCTAAGATTTATTTTTGATAACTGAAAGTAGAAGATTTTTGCCATCAAGAAAACACTTGTAACATACTTAAAAATGCATAGATGACCAGCAGGAACAACAATACCAGACAAAGTACACCATACATAAAATAAAAGGGGGTGAGGCAAGATACGCTCTCATAGAGGATGGATTTATATTTCCAGTGCATCTACATAGTAGGCCATAATTAGCTAGCACAATCTTGTGTGATCAAATTAACACTAAAGCTGTGTTCATCTGTAAAGCTGTGCACCCGTATCATGTACCTCAGGAGTAAAATGATGTTCCATGTACCTGGAACATTTTGCAAATAAAGAAGTCTTTTGAAAAAAAATGGTATCTAGATAAAACATCCATCAAGCACCACAGAGGTCACAAAACCTTGGAAAGAGAGGTCTTTTGTGGCTGTGATGCCACATCTGTTCCAGTAAACAAGGCTTATGCTCTGGTCTGAAGGCCAAAGGAGATGGTCTGTTTACATCCATAAAACTAAAACTCATGTAGCCTACAGAATAGGCAGGTTGCATGCAGTTTCCTTCTGGGAATGGTCCCTCACCGATTTTTGTTTTTTTCTGTTTAAATAATCAAATCAGCCAATGACTCTCCTGAAATGAATTCTCTCTTTGCTACCAGCTCCTGCTTTCCTCACAGTTCTTTGCTCCCCATAAGATTTGTTTTGCCTAATTTTACTGGAGTACAGCTGGTTATTTAGCTAGGAACTACAGGATTCTATGCTGCATAAGTCCCCAAAAGACAAACTGGCTCTGCACAGAGTCAGGTTATTCGTCTGAAAGCAGTTAAGCCAATACAAAAATCAGAAAAATACAAGGGAAACAGGAATTTCACATACGCATCCTTATCCCCATTCTAACGTTGTGTGAAGAACTATACATCTGACTTGATTCAGTTTGCCCTTCGGTGTACAATACGCAAAGGATTACCTACTTCCTTGTTAAATAGGTATCGTGTTATTAAAGCAGGAAGGTTTTAGGGACATAGGAGATGCCTCTGAAGCAGCTATCACACTGCTAAGTATGAATCTACATCTTGAACTAAAAATACTAATTTGTCCTGCATGTCAATGGAAGGAAAAAGAGCAATTAAAAACAATAGCTCCTTACAGTTATTCTTTAATTTTTATTAAAAATTAATATGTCAGTGTAATCATTGGGGTACTTTAACTGATGGCTTATTTTTAAAATTTAAGGACAATGAAACTGTTTTGCAAATTTTAGGGGTTTTTGCAGACTTTGTCCTGTGCTTTACAGATATGAGTTGTTACCAGCTCCTTTCACATGAAGTATTTTTAGTTTTGGTTACAATAGAGAAACTAGTGGCCTAGAAGCTAGTGGTCAGAATTCAGTACTTGCTGAAAAAAACAAAGGCAAAAAAAGACAAAATTCCTTTGATAACAGATCTCCTGAAGTCATACAGATTTCACTAACACTTCACTTTGGAAAAGCATGAAAAAGCTTTTTTGAATTACGAGTTCAGTGTATTGTTTGTAAATCACCTTTTGGTTGTGGGCTGCTCTCATTTGATGTTGCAGGCTTCTATACAAAGCAGCTCCAATTAAAAGTTTTGGTTAAAAGAACAGAGTCTGAGCCCTCTCCCCTGCCCCATTTCAGACTTCTGAGATGAGCCTGTATTTCTTTTATGTTCTTTCTGTTCCAAGCAAAGCCAAACTAAAGTAGAAGGAGTGTTGGGTTGGCAAGTTCCTGTTAAGAAATCCTATCCTACCTCATACGAAGACCTAATTAGTCTGAAGATATCCACCTCAGGATAAGGCTCTACATCATCACTGAGCAGTGAGTGAAGATGAGGAATGGGTGGAAGAGTGCTGTCCTTATTAGTTACGCTGTCCAAGTATCTGGTGTGGGAAGAAAAGAAAAATAAATGAGAAACCCACAATTCATTTGTACCCCCTCCCTTCCAAGGGTTAATAGAATAAGAGTTACATATAGATTATTAAATGTAAAAATGATCGAGCTGCTCTATTCATGAACTATATGACTTTTGACATCAGTAATTTGACAAATCCTAACACTGCTTTTTCACAAAGAGAGCTAAGGTAACCCTGGTAATTCATTATCCTTAACAAGAAATAGCTCAAATACAGCTAGTCACAAACGAGTGGCTTATTGAACAGGTTTGTCGCTTCTGGCTGTTTAAACATGCGAAAGGAATTATGACACCATGGCAACAAGGGGCAGTGTGCTTCAGTCTACACAACCCCCTGTCCTACTACTGCCCAACTTCGCAGCAAGGGGCTTTAAAGGGCTCACTCCTTCTACCAATGCAACTGCAGTAAATCATCTGTCTTCTACCATGCAGCTGCAGAACACTTAAATCCTCAGCAATCACTGCAGCTTATTTCAGAGAAAACACAACCACACTCTTCTTTAATCCCCAAGAAATTAAAAACAGAGTTTAGTAAGGCTATGCTAATGCAACTTACTAGGAAAAATATTCCAAAGTTTCAGCAGCAATTTGAAAACTAAACACTACTCCAAACTCAAGGAAATCAGAGGTTACGCTCATCACTCTTCAGTTGTAGTAAACAACTCAATTTATCAGCCTCCTATTTCATTGAAATCTATTCATTCAAGAGCCTACATAATTCTTCTGAGCTCTGTTTATTCCATTCCCAAAACAATTTTCCTTGAGATCAAAGCCTTTTCTTAGCATTATTTAGAAGGTAGCAGGCAAAAGATGAAGTAACAAAAACCATGTAATCAACCAAAATAATCAAGTAAATTAAATTTCTATAACCAGGTTTGGGAAGTTTATTTGAATGTCTTGAAAGAAGAATTGATATCTTGTTGGACATTTAAGATTATTTTAAGATAATATAGAGTATCTTACATGGGTGAAAGGGACTATAAATGTGTAAGATTTACATATACTGTACTGGTTTCAATTTTGTATTTCAACACAGAGGAACACAAATCAGAAAAGTAAGCAAAAATAAACATAAAAGGAAGAGACTTTATTTTCTGTAATAAATACCTTCCCAAGACTGTCATGGCTTCTCCATCATCTTTACAGTTAAGCAGCTTGTCTACATTAGCATCGAGGACAGCGAGCGCTAATTGAAATATCACCTTTATTCCTTCACAGAAGAAACAATCCACAACCACCACTGCACTTTCAAATGGCATTACGCTGAGGAAAAGAGTGAGGAACCATGACAGGGAAATGGTGGATATTACACCCAAGTCCTGCATGCAGTCATAAAGCTGTGGAACATAGTCACGAGCCAACTCTTCAAAGACACCCTGATCCACCAATGCTCCTGTTGAAAATAAATGAGGTTGGATGTTGATTAACACTGGAGCAACTGACCACATCACCATTTAGGGGAGGAAATATATACATTCTCTCTACATATAAACGTTAATACAAAACCTAAGAATATTCTATGTGATGCTTACATACATTTTCTCACTTGCAGATAAACAACAGACAGATTTCATTCCAATACTGAGCTGGAAATACAAACTGAACTGTCATAAGTTTTGTTTTGTTTTAATTACACATTTCATAAGAGCTTACAGAGGGTCACTTTGTTCTAGCACCTATAGAAGTTATATGATGGCTTAGTACTTAACATTACCATCAGATTAAGACTTCTCAGCATCACCTGTTTGTGGAGGCCAGGGTGACTGTGAAGGTTTCAAGAGAAACATATGTATGCCATAACACCAGTGTCTTAAGCAGCCAGGAAGAATAATTTCTAAGGCTGAATGAGTATCTCAAGCATTTGTGAGCTACAGTAAAGACCATTTCCATGATAAACTGAAGGGCCATGCACTTCCACATACACAAGGAAACGGTCATCTGCCAACAATAGTGTTCAGACACTTGTGCCCTTTCAACCCAAGATAAAACAGGCACAAAGACTTCTACTGCAAATTGCCAAAGCTCCTGTTTCTATCTTACTTTTATTAGATAACTGGATCACCTGAAATTCAAATTTTAGCCTCCCATCTCTTTTTTTATTCACTTTAAGCCCACTTCAGAATACTATCTAATCCTAAGTGAAAAAACTATTGAATATCACAGTACCTGTTTCTGGAATTGCTTCTATACTCCTGAGCAAACTGTCTTGCCACTAGCATTCACAGTTGTGTCTATGCCACACATACCTCTACCCATACGCTTGTTTCAGTACCAATAATACTAATTACTTTGGTTTTACTTTTTGTACTGTAATTTTAGCAAATTTCCCCATAACATACCAACAACTCTTGTGTTGTAGTAGTCGGGCAGCATACGTTCACACAGAGCCACCAGCAGCCAAAAAGCCTCCTCCTCTTTTGCATAAAGAAGGAGTACTGAAGTGACAATATTCATAGCCTAAAAGAAAGAGAAATATAAATTACTAGATGTACTTTTTCAGTATCTAGCACAGTAACTGGGCAGATAAGTGGTTACTATGGTTAGGAAACTAGCTACATCTCCCCTTGCAGAACCCAAATTGTTCAAGTAATTTCCTATAAAAACAGCAGGCAGTGTTTTCTCAGTGTCAGAGGAAGGCTTAAAAAAATCTCAAATAAACCACAAAACAGTTAGGCTTTTTTGCTAAGAGTAAAAAAAAATAAAATCGAGAGTTCTTTCATAATAAAGGGCCTACTCAGGCCTGCAAGCACCCACTTACACTGATATTCTGCCAATAGGTGCTCTTGGGGAATCTGGGTCTGATGCAGACAAAATGCCTCCTACAGCACTAACGATGGCCACAGCTATACGACTCCTTGCAGAGGCAGTCTGCACTCCCCATGCTCTCTGCTCCTATGAAAAGGTCGAGGCTAAGCATCTGTGAGCTCAGGCAAATGTCTGTAACAGTGTCAGTCATGAATAATGAGAGTATAGTGAAACAGAAGCCTCTTGCTGTTACTCACTCACCGTGTTTGACTGTGTGCACAACAGTTTTTTATGGCCCGTTTCACTCTATTTCAAATACCACAGCATTGGGCAGTGACCTCTGAATTGTTTGCTTACAGCCTTTGAGTAGACCTCTGCTAGTCTGAAGATACAAAGTATTTCAGTACCATTCTCGTCAGTTTGCCTGCTAAGGAATTAGCTGCTCATTTCAGATCGTGTAACATTTTAAGACTCCAGCTTCATCATTACCTGTTTGAAACAGCAACTAAGGGTTCAACTGAAACTCAGAACAATGTTACAACTCTGTCAAAGTCTATGCAATTCCTTTGTATCTTGTTTCCTATGTATGAAGTACTTCAGCTCCTGAATTGTCACTGTAACTGTGAATCAGCATTCTGAATGCCACGGACCAAGTCCCAACGGTATTAACAATTACTGTTGAGAGCTTTAGGAACCAGAATCACAGTGTCTTTCTACTGTTGCTGTTAAACAACCTTTACAAAAAATTATTGTAGCTACTACTTCGAATTGTACGTGTTATTAAATAGTTTATGATTGCTTTTGCTTTCACTGACTGGAGTTGTATCTAGGAGTCTTAACAGTCAAGACATTAATCAGGGTCATGAACTCAGGTTTCCATTCTGCAAAAATAGGAAGGCGAAAAAGGGGCCCACGCAGTATCTCAAAGTAACATAGCAAGAAAGAATGATTTGAGACCAGGAACTAATGTGACCTGACTCACAGGCATAAGAACTACAAAAGCATGCACCAGTCAGCATTAACTCTACTGATAAATGGCTGCGATGCACAGGGACAAGGTATCTGCCGGGGTGCTTTTTCTTCTTTAGTTTTGTTTTGAATGATTGAATACCATAAGTTAAAAGAAAAAAAAAGGTTCTAGAGGGTTATTACAACTAATGTGTTAAATAAGTAGGTAAAAATTTAAGGTTGAAAATTAAAGCTGGAGAGTTTTTCTGCTTAAAAGAAAAGAGTTCATTTGTCATTTTCTGTAGGTGCACTTCAGTACAGCTCTGGTGTTATCCTCTGTCCAGTCTCCAGATTAATGGGCAGAAAATATGCTTACAGAAAACTATGCACACCTCAGCACGAGCTACTAATACTTTTGTTAGGAATAGATTCTTGTGTCAAATTCCTCTGACCTCAGCATTACTGTAATTCTGCAGCACCGAGGCTCTGCCTGACAATATTATACATGTATGTATCTGTTACTTTACACAGCCAATACTCATGTAACATGACCGAAGAATAGGAGTATAAGGAAATAACTGGAATTCCAGAAACTGAAGGAGTGCCAGGATATTTCAATTACCTGACAATATCCTATGTTTGGATTTCTAAAAGCGTAAGCTGTCAAGACTCTCCTTAAAGCAGCAATACCCATCTCATTCTGGAATGCAGGGTGCTCTGGAAGGGAGCGGTGCAGATCCCTCTCTATCTCTTCTGTAGCAAGATTGTACTTCCCCATTGATTTCTCCACCAGGTCCTCATAATAGCCAGGATGAGTGGCCATTTCATTAATGGCTCCTAGGAGTGGTAGACCAGTATTAAAAGCCAAAGAAGAAAGCAAGGGTTAGCAGATACAGTATCTCAGCACAATGATCTCCTGCTACCCTTTCATCTTGCATGCCACCAACAAGCACTTTGAAAGCAAATATAAAATGTTATTGTTGTAACGGTGATTAAAAGAACCCCGATGTGCTTAGGTGATTGAGACACTATCCCTTCTTGTTTTCTCAAGGCATTTTACAATGAAGTGAAGAAAAAAAAAGAAAAAGGAAAAATATAAAGCCCCTCTCTCTTTCTACTAGAATGAAACAGGAGACATGAAGAACAAACCACCTGTGTAGTCATGCAGTATCATGAGCTCTCTCTGCAGCTGGCTGTGGGTGTGATTATCCTACATAACTCAAAATATGCCTCAGAGAAAGCTACTGCCCTGAGGAGGGAGTATATCAATGCTTGGTTACAGGAAGTATGGCATCTCAGTCAAAAAGCAAAAGACAGGAACTCCTGAGCTCTACTCTTCCTTCTGAAAATGACTCTTGTCACCTTGAGCAGGCCACTCAGCTTGTCTTAGCAATGCTGTCGGAGCTGCCATGAGATTTCACTGCTGACTTTAAAACTTCTCTGGAAATTAAAATCTCAGCAGCAAAGGAAATCAACTGTCAGCAGCAGCAAGTAGTGCATATGGAAAACACTAATTATACATACACCATGAAAATGGGTCCAAACCAGCTATTAATCAGACACAGGACAGATCTGTGTATTCCTGTGTGTATTTGCTGAAAGCATTTGTTTAATGCCCAGCAGCAAAGAGAACATGTACAAAATTAAGCATTATTAGGGAAGAAATATTATTAAAAAATTATTAGAAAATCATTTAAATAAAGACACCAGTTCCATGCAACATGCTTAGACTTTGGAATTCCTTGCAACAACTTGATGTTAAGGCCAAAAGCTTAACTGGATTCAGAAATGATTTAATATATGGGAAGTAGGCCTGCTGGTGGTTGTCAAACATCTAGAGGCACCCAGACTGCTGGCTTCTGGTAACAGGGTGTGTGTTCTGATTTTTTATATTCTTCCCTAATTTCCCTGTTTGAGAAAGGGTATTTACTGGTCTAAACAGATCTCTTGTCTAAACCAATCAGCTGCCTGTTAACAACCATAGCCTTGCTTGCTCCACATATTTTTAGACACTTACCATCTGCACCTTTGAATATCTTTGAAATCCTTTCTTCCCTCACACTTTTGCTTATAACCCACAGTCTCATTTCAGATGAATACTTGCCTGAAAACAGTAGCCAAAGTTCCCCTCTCATGCTTTCCGGAATGCCCTTCAGCACAAGGTCTCTGGTTTTCTCTGTACGATACATACAAACTCCTTGGCCATATTCAGCAAAGTGAATCTTCCAGGCCTGTTCCTTCAAAAACTCTTTAGCCTAAGAGCAAAGAAAGGCAGGCATAAAGATGCAGCTTCTCTTTCTAACACTCTGCCCCACTGAAATGCTAAGTGCTAAAAAGCCTGCAATGTCCTAACTTCCCAAGTGAGCAAGAAATAACTTGGCTACAGTCCAATTCTCCTCTTAATGGTCTGCCTCCTCCCATTTCTTAGTTTGTATCCCAGTAGACCTTGCTGCTAAAATAATATTGTTGAAGCAGTTGTACTTAAGAGCAGGCATAAAACCTCTCCCTGATTTACAGCCAACCTTGCTTTTTTTGTGCAATGAAATTGTCTGTACTGGTAAAATGACAGCATGTTCAACATTTCTGTGAAAAATGCTGCCTCTTAACTGTCTGTGGCAGAATGTTTCTGGGTCAGAAACATGGATTTTAAAGAACACATGGATTTAATGACTTTTTCAGTCAAGTACAGCACTCCAAGGTGTATTTTACCAGCTTGGGGTTGAACTCCTCAGGTGACCTCCGCCGATACATAGTCATCAGAGCTTGAGTTGCTGTTGGAATGCCATTGTCATTAAGATTGAACTGTCGCTCTCCCTCAGACTCAGAGCTGAGGCTTTTATGAGGGCTGGCAGAAATTACACTACTTGATGATCTTGTAAACACCTGTAGAAAGCAGTCACAAGTAGTAACAGACATGGGGGCTTGAGCCAGAGTCTAGACTTTTCACTTCATTTTACTTCAAAATTTATACATGCTAACAGCTAACAAAACCTGAGCAAATTAAACCACCCAGGTACATATACAACATATGATAGCAGAAATTAAACCAGTACAGAATAATTAAACTGTTTCCAGTTTCTGAGTGCCCCCTACCCTGGAAAAGTAATCAAATCCTACCATTAGAATTGCTAAGGTAGTGTTAAGTAGCCCTGGGCAATTAAGGCAGTTCCCTTAGTCTCTTGTCAGCATCATAGGACTGTTGACTGCCAGATGGCTCCTTGACTGTCCATAATGCTAGATTTAAATATAACATATATTTTTGTTTGTGTTCACAGACGTTTATATCCGTGTATGTTTATACAGACATACATAAAATAAACTATTGTTCCCCTCAATTAAAAAATGTTCTACAGAAAATTCAACACTGACAAACTTCTCAAACAGCTTCAAAAATTTATCACAGTAAGATCTCACACAGCACTTCACACCAAGTGCCTGAAATTGAAATTAGCAGCCATGCCATGTCTAGGTATGTAGTCGTATTTCTAAATGTAATAATAATGCTTGCAATTATTAATTTGTGTTTATAATTCAGTAGGTAGCATGCATAGATCCCTTTAGGGCAAAAGGCAAGACAAAGTTTCAGCATTATACATATTTGCATATGCGCTCTAGTATACAGCTACACCTCCACACTAATCCTACCTCACCATCAACACAGTAAGCAAGAAGTAAGGCAGTAAAAAACTGACTTTTAAGATTAACATGGCAAAAAGGGTAGGGCTAATTGGTACAAATCTAGGGTATGGCTAAGTACAGATTTGGAATGTGAACTGATATACCACCAGAGCCTTTTCTGCTTTGAGATATGAACTACTGAACTTTGTTGATTTTAACAGATCTGATGAGGTTGGAATATGAAGCATATTTTCATACATAAAACCTAGAAATTCAGTAGAAGCCATAATATTTAAGGTGCCCAAGTAAAGTTTATTTATTCATATCTTTTAAGAACCATTTACTTTGCCTAGGTAAGTAGGGAGGTGGTTCAGAATAGAGCCATCTGATGTCTAGGTGAGAGTTACTTTGTGGGGTTTTTTGTTAGTTCAGATATTCCAAAGCTCACTAGCGGAGCACATGCAGACTTGCTCAGCTCAGTGAGATTTAGCATCTAAACTCTTGAATAAAAAGAATTTTGTATCAACTGATAATTTCTTCAAATTATTATAATTCCATAAGTACATTTTGATTTGGACAAGTCAACAGGTATTAAACAATATTATTCAATTAACCAGTTAGTGACACTTTTCAACAAAATACACTGTAATTCCAGAACATGTAATTAACAGTAGCTCCTCCACAGCAATGGCGATTTCTCTTAAGTCCTACAAGAAAAAAGTAGATATCCTAGTCATAACTAGGACATAATTTTAACTGCCCAGCTTAAGGAAGCTAAAGGCATTAACACAAAAGAGGAAACATTCCTCTGCACAGAGGTTTAGCTTCACAAAAACTTACAAGGTTTTCTCCTGGCTTCTCTTTGCCCACATCAGTTAAAATCCCCTTCTTCTAGCAAACAATTCATGCTCCTCCACATACCTCATCATCTGAGCTCATATAACTTCCAGAAATATTCTTCTCCAGGTATATTTTTGAAGTGGTTTGTTGCAGAAAGTCTGAGATTCTCTGTACAAGAAAGTCTCTATCTTTCAAGTTGGCAAAGAGGAATGTCATTCTGTTTTTTGTGCTGATTGATAACGGACTAGGCAACACACTGGAGCTGTCTGCCTTTTCCACGATTGTCACCTATGGAGAAAAAGTAGCTACAGCTTAAGATCTTTAATTGGGTTGCTTGGTCTAAGAAATCATAGTAATACAATAAACCCATAACCCCTTCCCCCCTTATGTCGAATCACTACAGACATCCCTCTGCAGGAAAACAAGATTTGGATACAAGGACTTACAAGTCTGAAAGATGAAGGCTCTCATCCCTCAAACGATTGGCTTTAGGACATTCTCCAGCAAGACTCCTTTTGCACTGCTTTATTTTCCTCAGTCTTTATTTTTAAAGAATCAGTAACAGAAAATTACTTTGGTGGGATACAGATCTATGGGCTTTTTTGTAGGACCTCAGAACCACTTTCCTGCTCTCCTACACCAGTACAGGATGAATCAAAGACTTCTGCTTACTTTTTACTGCCAATGTATGTAAGATAACATAACATGCCTGTTCTACTACATTATAATTGCATACTGTGGTAACAACTGTTATTGCAACTGTATTTACACAGTACGCAGTAGGGAAACATTCCTTACAAAGGAAGACATCTAACCCTGTGAGGTGGAGGTTTCTGTTTGGCCTTCAGTTGTTTGTTAGTGAAATGGTCACTAACCTAATTGAACTCCAGCCTATAAACAGTACTCACACCACAATCTACTACTGAGTACAGGGCATTAGCTCCCTGAGCTTCTGGTAAAGCACGCTGACACAAGGAAATCTCAGGGATAAGTTACACACTGTGTGTTCCAAACATTATCAATTATTAGCCTTAAAAACAAATAAACCAATCAATCAAGTTTGTGCCATTCATACATTGAACAAATCACAACTGTAAATACTCTTAACCACTGCTTTGATGACTTTAAAAAGTTTCCTAGGTAATGAAAACTGCCTTACTGCCTTCAGAATAGAAAATGGCACATTTCAGTTTCCTAGCACCTTTACGTTTGCTCTTTTTCTTAGCCCTTTTGAAAATCAAGATCAGTAGTAAGACATTAGTGCTGTAATATTAGTGTTTCTCTAGCTAAAAAGATAGGATAACAATTTTTCACACATTTTCTTTGAAGATGTATTTAAAGACTGCAATACACAGCTTAGGTGTTAAATCACTTCTCTATCCTTCCAACTTCCTTTCATTTTTCTGGTAACTACAAATCTATTAGTTTGAATACATACAGTCTCTCTTGGAGGACTACTTTACTGCTACAGAACCACACAGTACCAGTCTGGAGACAAATTATAAGCCAACAGTAAATATAATATGCACAAAACTGCCAAATGTAGAAGACTTGCAAAAAAATCCTGATGTCTAGAAGGAAGCAAAGGAAAGAACATGTTTGCTACTTTGCACGCTCTTCGTGGCAAATGGGAATTTCATACTGCAGTTGCACAAAACTACTTTTGAAGTGCTATAATCTAATTTACCAATGACATGCTTGTATTTTTTCCTCTCTTCCCCAACTTATTTTCAGGGTCCAAAGGAAGCTTACTGATTAACTTACTGATTAACTAATTACTCATTAACTTAAAGGACATTTACTAATAGCATATTGAAATCAGCTAAAAAGCATTTCTACGTAATTTTTCCGTTCCGCTTAACAACTGTTTGAACATAATCAGCTCAAGAAAGACAAATTCTAGAGGCCCCGGACAGACATTATAGCAAGCATGCTCTGCTGTAACGAGAGCTAATATCTACTTATTTCCTATTCAAGTAGACACACTCACATATCTGAAGAGCTGATCTTGAAAACTGCACATACTGGGTGCAGTAAGCAGGGCAGTGAGCCACTGTCCCGATCATCATTTCTGAATCAATACTTTGTCATTGTCTCATCAGTCAAAACATGTTCAGGCTATCACAGAACACTGGAATTAGGTTAGGGTCTGACCCAAACCTTTAATTAAATAGAAAGACTCCCTTCAATTATTAAGGGTACTGATCAGTTTGCTGAATCTACATCCAGGAAAAGAGGTCCTGATAAATGCAGACTTTGTTCTCCTCTTCCATCACTCCATCTTGAGGACCATTCTTTCCTGGGAGTTCCAGACAAACAGTGCAACCATAATTGAATGCCTCTTCTCAAATAACCAAGTCGTTGCAACACACTGTGAAGGTGTACTTCAAAGTTTCCAAACAAACACCATTTGTTTTCATTCTTTATGATTTGTGGGGGAAAATACATGCCTTGAAATATTCCATGGTTCTCCAGTCAAGACAAACTGTCCGTGGCTACACCAGCTTCGCTATTATTTCCAAGACTTCACACATTTTTCCATTAACCCACAAATCAAGTCAATCATAAAAAAACCTCTCCAACATAATTTTTTTAATTGCATTAAGCTTAGTTCCTTGTTACTGAACATCTGCTTTAAGCAGCCAGCTTTAAAAAGGGAAGCACAGTGATCTGTAAAATGCTGACAAATATTTTCCATGCACAGGAATAAACGATTGCAAGTCTGTGTGAGGAGAATTTAAATCTTTATCATTATCAATCTCCTCACATCTCACAAAAACAGATCTTATCTGACAGATTCTTTAATAGAAGCTCCACTCATGAATCTAGGAAGTTTTACTGTCCATCCCTCCCTATGAGGCACAAAAAATATACCATGGGGTTATAAATCAGAATGTAAATTATGGGAGAGGAAGGACTCACAAGGTTTGTGAAAACTGACAGAGAAAATTCCCTGTGAATTTTAGTAGTAGGAACTTTTAAGATACCAATCAAGTAATTAAATATTACTTAGAACACATCAGAACAGTATGATCACAAGAGATTTAAAGGGATGAAAAGAGGTTTTTTCCCAGTAACAAGAAAACATCAAAAGTAGGATCCAATTTCCAATAGCATACTGCCTTTTAAATTTACAAATACAAGTATTTACCTCTCGAAGAGGGATAATAAGGCTGCACAAATTCTCTTCTTTACTAGTAAAGCAAATGTAGTTTGTAGAAACAAACATCTGCCCCAAAATATGCATTTTGTTGAATGGAGTCCAGAGAGTACAGTCTGTGTGTCCATCTAATTTCTCATCCTTAGGAAGTCGGAACAATGCACGGTATCTCTCACTCTTTGCTCTGGCATCAAGATCCCTAAAACAAATCCACAAAACTTTTCTTGCTTTAAGAAATACTTAATACATACTTTCTGCAAATATCTATATAAAGTGAACTCATTTATTATTAAATAACACATGATCCCATGTAATATCACAGCAAAAATGCTTCTTTGAAACTTATTTATTAACATGATGGAATCCTTAGGGCTTGAGTTTAACAATTTCAAAACTTAGTGCATTCAGTGCAAAACACGGAACAGCCAGAAAGACAAACCTAAGTGATATAATGCATGATATAATGCATGTTGGATGCCACTAAGTAATGAGAAACATAAACAATGGTTACATTGTTACAATGGTTATACATAGATTACCACCTATGATTCTATGATCAATTCTGTATGGTTCACTAACATGATCAACATATAAAATAAGGAAAAAGTTAACAAGAAACTATCAGATTGCAGTATGACATCTACAGAAGAATCCGAAAGATTTTCCAGATAAAATTCTAAAGAATAAAAAATTGTCATTTTTTCCCATCTCTGTTACCTAAAAAATAAGTTCTAGATAGAATTCATCATCTAGAGTAATTTTTCAACTCCAGTTACAGGACCAAGTATGAACATTAGGCACATTTCTAATGGCACTTAAGTCGTTTTATTACCTTCCCATGGTAACCCAAAAAGGCCTCCCAACAGATACCTAATGCAGTCAGTGTCAAGAGATACATTAAAGAGCTTCTGAACAAACAAGAACCTGGCTCAAATACGTTACTTTCATTTTTGCAGCATGTTCATATTCAAATGTTTTCCCTCTCCTATTTCAACAGGAGACCAAATCTTTATATCTAAGTAATTATTTCCATTTTGCCACTGCTGGAATCAATCATTCCTTTTGGAGTAACAGTAAATGACAGCAAAATTAGAAAACTTTTAGATGAAATCCTGCAAGTAAAAGGATTGAGGAAAAACAAATGACTAAGAGCCGGTGCTACCTACCGTTTCAGTGCAGATACTTTTTTGGGGGATTTCTTTTTCAGTTTGGGTAATGACCTGTCTTGTTCAAATCCTTCATTGTCCAAAAGCTGTCTCATAGCTATATTGGCAAGCTGTTCCATTAGTTTAAATGTCTCACTGATATTAAGGAATACTGAGAAGAAATGTTCACTTGACCTTGTGCTCACTTTGATCATATCAGGGAAGAGCAGTGTGGCATTTTTCTCAAGTTGAGTGATATCAACCCAGCGGATAACTAACTTTGCTGAACAGAAGCAAACAAACAACAACAAAAACATATTCAGTAAAGAAACAGCATATTCAAAAGCATTTATCTTCCTCTTCCTGTAAGATGTATTCAGCTGAAATTTTCTTGCATCTTGAAAAGTTGGGAGGACAGCATAAATAGATCCAGCTTGTACAACAAACTATGATCACCCGACAAATGGCAGGTAAGAGTTTAAATATCATTTACTTCTGTAATGAACACCACACAAAAGAGTTACAAAGCTAGGTGGGCCAACATATTGCTCAAACTCTGACATCCTTATTTCCCATGGAAGCAAAGAAATACAGTCTAAATCCATCAGACAGATTTGCATTCTTTTTGTATATTAAAAGGTTTGACATATTACAGTCATGACAGATCCTCGGCTTTTCTTCCAACACCATTACTGGTTAGGATATTGTCCCTAAAACAGGGACTAAATCTACTTTTTTTGTTTGATAAAAAAGTGATTCACTAGGGTATGTCTACGCAGCTAAACAGAAAGACCTAGGACTGATCCACTGCTCATAAGTACTGCAGACTTGCTCACCTCCACACTGCTTAGAATTAACTCCCTCTATACAGCAGACTGGTTGCACCCATACTATGTAGGTTCTTGATCCTGGGTCTCCTCTGAGCCCTTTGTGATGCTCTGGAGTTGTACAAGAGTAAATGTGGGATTTGCAAAATCTGCCAGAGTAGTACTGGAGGACTGTGTAAGAGCAGAAGGAGCCAGAACTGGTGTGATCTCATCCCTAATCCCTTTGGGCACAGTCCCTGAAGTGAACCATGTCTCCAGATGATGCCCAGGTATTGCTTTACAGAGAACTACTTCAAGAAATACAAAACAAATAAGGAAACAGCATGACAATCAGGGAATCGCTCCCTACTCCTCTTTTCCTCGGCAGTATCACTGCACCCTTCAGCAGTTCTGTAGGTGAACAATAACAAACCACAGAAGATTTCCTAACAATTCTTAGATGCACAGACCACTGCTGCACTGTAAAACATACCTTCCTTGCCCATGAGGAAAGAGTAAAAGCAAAGGTGATTAATGCTGAGATATACCCAGCCCTGACGGGGAACCTTCCCCTTCCAGTAACTGCAGGAATAGTAGTTCACCAACTTCTCTTCTTCTGGCATCCCAAACAACTTGTGAAATTTCACTATGGCTTCCTTAAATTTTTCTGTATCATCATCCTCCTTGATGCCATTGATTTTGTTGTACTCAGCGATGATGCCCTAGTAGGGAGTGAAAGAAGTACACAGCATGTTAGTTGCCATGGGGTATCAGATATCCTTAGTATCATTGATGTCTGGGACAGAGTCCACAATAGTTACTGCAATGTCAAGAAAGAATTGTGCTTATCTTTTATTCTTCTGTTTATATAGCTATTTACTTTATTCAAGGCTGTCTGATGACCTTGCTCTTTGCCATGCCTATGTCAAAAGCAACCAAATGTCAACCACTTGCCAATACCCTGTTTTAAATTAACCAGCCTATCTCAAACATTCCTGACAACTCTGTTAAGCACCAATAATTTGTAATATTTCCCCTTCCACCTATACATGCTCTCTGAAGAGACAGGGATAGGATTTCACCAGAAAACTTTCTTCTAAAAGGAAAGAAAAGAGTAAAAGGAAAAGAAGATACGTTATTCGTTAGAGAAAATATCAAACTACTTTTATGACCTCCTCTTAGTGTACTTGGAATGAAAGAGAAGAGCAAGACGAAAAAAAGAAATATCTCCTATTAGATTAACTAGGAGAATTAAAAAAATAATTCATACTTCCAGGTGCAGAAGACCTTAATTAAATTTGAAGTGACAGCAGTCTGGCGAAAAGCTGCTTTTTGATACCATAAAGACTATGGTTTCTCTGTTCTGGGCTGAAGTTCTAGCCTATTCACTTATTTTCCCAATCTCTTTTACAATCTTCTCTATTGACTTCAATATTAAAGTTATAAAAAGGAAAGTGACTTCTTGTCTTCAAATTGCTCCATATTCACATGGAAAGCAGAGTATTAAGACAGAAAAAGAAATTCTGGTAAAACAAACTAACAAAAAAAAAAAAAAACAAACCCAAAACCCAAACAAATCAACCAACCACCAATCCCTAAAACCTACATGAAGTGTAAATACTGACAGTAACAGAATTTAAATACACAGAAGGGGGCAAGGAGACAATATATGAGTGCATGAAAAAAAACAAATTTAAAGCTTTGCTCTGGAAAAGCAGTTACATAGAAAACTGTCAAAGTTTAAGACAAAAGCAATGGTGCAACTAATTTTAGAACATATAATGCTTGAAGCCCTGCAGGTTTTTTAAACAAAAACCAAAACCACCAACAACAACAAAAAAAACCCACCAAAAAACCCCACTGCATTAATTCCAGTTTCCCTGATTTTTTACACACATGTTGCTACTTATAATCTGATTTTCCTTCAAAAAGCTGGAGCAGCCTGGGGGCTACCAGGTTCAATTTGTTTAGAATTCACATCAGTTTTCCTTCCACAGACACATCTATCATGAAAAACATTTATAATAATTTATTTAACTACCTGTATTTTTCCTCTGACAAACGTATTTATGTCATTCTCATTTTCGAAGATTGAAAGAGTTTGCAACAAATTCTGCTCAAGCCATTCCCAGTGTTCAGTGATTTCCTTCCTTGAGCAACCTGTATATATATATTAAAAAAAAATCAAACCAAAACAACAACCAAAAGTCACAAACAAATAATTCACGAATATCAATGTCCTCATAATCATAAACAAGAGACTCTTAATAAAACTCCCCAGTAACTGGAGATGCAGTATTTCACCAGATGCTGTGTCCCTGGAAATTCCAAAATTTTCTCCCATAGTCTTAATTTTCATAATAAATAGGTAGTAATCTTCAAGACAATTCTGTGAGAAGCACAAGCTACTTATGTCGTTATCATGAGCAAAAACCCCCTACATTAGAATTCTAACCACAATAACAACACTGAGCTAGCCCAACACATTAAAGAGTTAGCAAAGGTATTACCTACATCTATTAGGAACTAACAAAAATCCCCAACAGTTGTATATTCTACCATTGGTTCCTAATTCTACACCATTATATACATCTATAAATTATGAAATGATAAAATTTCAAGAGTAAAAGCTGAAAAGGATCGTCACACTTGTAGTCTGTCAAGTAGTACAGAACAGGGATGAAAAAGCTTTTTGTATGAACTGGAGTTTATATAAGCCATTTTTTCTTTTTTGCTTCTATTTTATTTGAGATGGATCATAATAAATGTAACTTTCATTTTGACCCCGTTCTCAACATCTTGCATAATAAAGTTGTTGTTGCTCTTCAGGATCAACTTGTGCCCACCCTGATGGAAGAATAAATTCAAGCACTCACAAAAAAAAATAAAAAATAAAAAAAAAAAAAAATCCCAATAAAGGATGTTGAGGGAATTATGTCAAAACTAGGACTTGTAAGTATTTTCAGAAAACAAACATAACATGTTCACATAGGAACATCTGTACCTGAAGCTTGACTAAAAGTATCGCAATCCAGGTAGGAAACAGCATCAATACTGTGTCATCGTTTTGTTCAAACTACAGATTTGGCTCATTTTACTCAGAGCTACCAGGTAAATGTACCTACCTGCTAATTAATGCCTACAGAGTCCCACAAAGTGAAGGGGCTCACATGAAGCAACCATTAGAAAGAGGTTAAATTACAAGCTGTTTCTAGTAACTTCTTCAGCTTTACTACAGCCACTAGTTGTCCACATGTCTGTGCATAAGTGTTCCCACTGTTTGTAGAAGAACTCAATGCAACCATCCTGAATATATGGCAAGCAATCATTTTCTTTATTGTTTAGCAACAAATGATGGGGAAAAATATTTTTCTACAGTATACAATCAGGGCTTTACACAACTCCAATGAAAGCAACGGAACTTCACATTTCTAGTTGTGGCATGGATCCATAAACCATGTTGCAGAATAGCCTGCATATTTAATCAATATTTCAGAACGACAAGTGACTGCCACTGCTGCTTCTCCAGACCTTTCTTGAACTCAGGAAGTGGTCCAAAGACTAATTTATTTTTTCTTGGCTTTTACACTGCTGTAAAAAGCAATGATGAAATACATGAGTTATGTACATAAAACTAAACTGTCATCAGAAAAATTGCTCATCTCCTGAAGAGCAGTGACAAGCAGTGCAGCCACACGATCATGATGAACTATTTCTAAAAGCTATCTATTTCTTGTTTGCAGTTCATCAATTACTTTTCACCACTTCTTATGAAACAGTTTTGGTTGATTACTGTCAACCTGCAGCAACCCAACTCATTGTTTCAGTTGCTTTTTGTCTCCACTATCTTACTGTTTACTCTCCCAATCTCATCTACAACAGGTCATACAATCAGGCCAAGCCCACACTCCAGTTCTCATCAATTTATCATCACAGTCTAGATCACAGAATCATAGAATGGTTTGGGTTGGATTGGATCTTAAAATCATTTAGTTCCAACCCTTCTGCCATGGGCAAAGACGCCTCAAACTAGACCATCTCTCTCTTTGCTTTGTTCACTCGGGACTGAAAAACACTTTTACTGAGATGTTTTAAACTACAGGTCTTCAACTCTGCTACTGGCAATCTTTGCCTATCTTAGCATATTAGAAGCATTCACCATTTTGCCATCATTGGCATTTTAGTTAATAATAGTTAAACCACTACACTGGAACACAGAGCCCTTGAGACTGGCAGAAAATAAAAGGGAAAATAGCTGCAACACATACAGTAGACTACTTAACACTTCTTCCCCTCCTCTAAATGGTAGAGTCAGCTTATGGTGTGCTCCATATGGTGTAATGCTGGCCAGCATTCCTGGTAGACTGAGTTATTCTCCTCAGCCTTTAGGGAGGAAACTAACAAGTGTGTCAAACAGAAGTTGAAGAGCTAAGGGAGGTCTACACCAGAAGAGCTGGATGGGGGAATGCACGGTGCTGGAGAGAGGATAAGAAGGGGCAATTGCCTGACAGGTGGGGTGGAATAACAGCATGAGCAACATGGGAACATCTCTGGGTGTCACGGTTAAATTAACATCTGGGTTGGTTTGTCTAAAGCAAAGAGGTGAAGGTATGGAGGGAATGGGAATGAGTACAGGACTGAGAAGAAAATTAAGAAGTCATATAAAGATGCTCTCAAACACACCCAGAAGTCTAATTTCAGTATTGTCCCAGTTGGTGACTGAGGAACAGGAAGGGCTTAACTTGAGACAGCTGATGAGGCTACCATGTCTGGTCTTCTCTTCCAAGTAGATAATTCCCCGAGATGCTTATTTAGTTGACCTGAACTGCTGCTGTTAACAGAATGCACTGCAAGAGAACCTGCAACACTTCAAGGAGCCTGAAATTGTTGTTGTCAGTAATGGCAGGTTCAGGAGTGGACTGGCAAAACCTCAATTTGTGTAGAAGGAGGAGAAAATAGTTATGGCTGGTAAACTCAGCAGCACTCTAACTAAAATTTGTAGCTTTGTTTTAGCTACCAAAGCACATGGGCTTTTATGAAAAATTTTTCCAAGGTATGTAATAAAATTTCAAGCTTGATGCTTTAAAGTAATCTGTAATTCTTTTTTTTTTTTTCCCCTCACATGTGAAATACAGATTTAAAACTCCTGTGGAAGTGCATATCATTACTGTTACCACAAAAAACCTACACCAATAGTTCTATACATGAAAAACATACACAGCTACAGTAAAAATGACTGATTTTATATGTGGAGAAGGCTCTAAAGAAGTTTTTTATTTCCAAACAGAGTTTACATGTACTATCATTCTTCCCTCTAAATTGAGCACTAGCAGACTGGGGAGGGACACTGACATGGGACACAGAAGAGCTATTACAATATGCAAAGCTGATCAAGTATAACATTTTAGATTCCTAGACAATTACAAAATTAATATGCTTAAAACTGTTCTATAGAAGTTAGCAATAACATCTTTTCAGTATGGTTCAGAACTCTAACCTGTGACATCACCCATAACAGCAGAAAGTGCTGTTAACAAGCCTCCTTTACAGAGCTATAAAGCCTCAGATCTACCAGCTAGCATTCTCATGCAGCCTAGATCAGTAAATACCCAAGAAAATCCACAATAAATTATTAATTAATTATTAATTAATTATAAACAAATCTTGTGTATCTCATAAATGAATAACCATTTTAGAGCCAACAAAAGCCCTTCCATTATTTTTTACCCTCAGAATAGTCTTGTACAGAACAAGACCAAATGTCATGCAACATGAATGAACAAGGAAAGAATCACATTTCTTCCAGTCACTCTGTAAAGCTACTTACTGAAGATGGAGATTATTGCTTTATGGAAGGCAGAGGAGAATATGACAAATTCTGGAAAAATAAGAGATTACAAGTACCAAATAATCAGCAGCCTACCCCTAGGGAACAGGGAGGGACAGCTGTACAATGCACAACAAATCAGAGTTGCATAGCTAAATGCATCCAAATCCCTTGGTAACCTGTGTAATTGTAACAAGCCTTGATCAGTTCAGAAAGAATTGCCTTAGTTGCAAATTCATATAATAATCACAGCACAGAGCCTTAGGCAGCACTGGGCTGTTCAGCTTCAAGGCTGCGTTGACAAACAATTTGCTCTCTGTAAAATTTTACATCCCTGTGAGAACCACACTATTCCCCCCAGGTGATGAGACTAAGCTAGTGCAGTCATGTGATTTAACAAAAGTAACTAAGCCAATCAACCAAGTAGATATTAGGAGAGTAAAAAGTCAAGAAACACTCCATAAATATGGAAGCACAGATAGATGCTTTTACTACTTCAGTAATTTCAATTAGGGTTAAGATTCATAATTGAAGACAACCTTCATCCGTGCCTCGTCCTCTTCCCTTCCCAAGAGAGAGGATTTGTCTGGAGGAAATGTTATTCAAATAATTTAAATGTCAAATTTTAATGGGAGAATGGGCACAGATAAGAGGGCACTGTTAGGCCAGAAGAAGTCTACAGCTTCATTAACTAGTATTTTTTGACTGCCAGGCAGTGCTAGGGATGCTGGAAGTTACTAATCTATTAAAAAGAGATGACAGACATGTATGAACTTCTCATTTGTCCTCTTCCCCAATTTTCTTTCAAATGAACAGAGTTCTGGCTACTGCCTAAACCAGTGTTTGGAGCTTCAGAGCTAGAGGAGTTGTATTAAAAAGTTTCTGTTTGCTAAGACTGAAAAGCAATACTATTAAATTGAGAATCTGACCTTACAAGCTTGGCCAATCAAAGCTAAATAATCTTGACCTTCTGCATTCAGTTTCAGACACTATTTTCAGAGTCAGCAAACTGAACCAGAGACTAGCTACATACTGTTTTATGCTACTTGCAATAGGTACCTGACCACAGAAATAAGCATTTACAGGATCTGATGCATGCAAAAATCCTATTTAATGCACCAAAATATCAACTTCATTGATTTCACCAACTACTATAACGACAGAAGAAAAAAACAGTCTTGAAGTTAAATCTGTCAAAGTTTGAGCTGTAAAGACCAAAACTCTTTTGAGTTGTTGCATCTATGTAGGAACATACAGTTACATATTTAACTCTAACCTAGTTACTATCTTTCTGAATTTCTGAGCACATCATATTTATAAGAACAACACACTGAAATAAAAGTCCAGGAGGTGGGCACCCCTGGAATCTAGACGGTATTTATCCTGGAGGAGACTAAGTTCACTATCCAGGAAATGCCATACTGATGTGCAGTACTCAGGCGAGAGCTAGGATTGCACTGGCTCGGTAATTTGGGGGCTATAACTCAGGTAATTCTCCTACCATACTCTTTAGAGATGATCCACCACCCAGGAAGGCTGCATTTTTAAATGCTGCAGGAGTGAGCCATGGGCATGGAGAAGGAATGCAAGGAGAAGGGATGGATACTAAGACTGAGTGTCTGAGAACATCCCAGAAGGGAGATGAAGGGTGGGAAATATCAGGGGCTTCTATCCCTGCTCCATAGCCATTTCTGCTCAGTCATTAGGCATAACACATACACACATGCTGGCATTCCAGGTCTTAATATTTAGAAGCTCTGGAGCATCTTAATTTAACCACTTGAGCAGGTTTTCATCCTGACGCATTTATTTGTCCTGATATGACTGTGCTCAGCAGGCAGGATGTTCTATTAATTATGTGGTGCAGTACCCAGGAAGAATAAAAATCCACGTCAGTATGTTTGTCCTTACCACAGGCAATAGTCCAATAGACCAAGGAGTCTGGTGCTTGGTAGAGGATTCGATATGGTGCCACTCTGGCACTGGAGTCCAACACGACATCAAGAGTACCCACAAGGAGACCTATGGAACAGGAAATTCTGATGAACACACAGTGATGAACCTTCTGAGATCCCACAGGAGGGGGGTCCACAGCTCCACTCCCCCTCCTTTCACCCTCTACAGCAAAATGCACACTGGTGTATTCATCCCCACTTCTTGCCTCATGTTGTAGAGGGAAGATGACTCAACAGGGAAAAATCTTCAGTTTAACAAGACTTTGACTCTTAAATATACACTGATACTAGCATAAAGGCAGATGAATTGAGGCAAAGCAGAAGGTAGCAGTTTTATAAACCAGTGCTGAAAGTTATTTGGTTCTTTCCTGTGTTTCATATAGTGTTGGAGCCCTGGGGGTGGGGTGGAGGTGCGAGGATGGGGAAGAACAAAGAAAACCCACAAAAAAACCCCCACTACAACACCAACAAAAAACCCCCAGACGATACACTCTGGAAGGGCTCAAAACTCAAATGTCAGCTAGGAAAAACTAAGGCTTCCAGCAAAAATAATTATGCTACTTAATGGTCTGCTTCTTTAGGGTAGAAAGGATTGAAATGCCAGTCGAGCTGTTTTTCAGCTGAAAGGGTACTGATTAAAAACAAAGCCATACTGTTTTCCCGAAGTAGCTTTGAAAATTCTTTGCTACTAAGGGGGCCACCAACAGTTGCATACCAAATGCTACCAATAATTCCTAAATATATTTCCACAGATTCTAGATAGTATTTTTATAAGAAAGTGCTCGCAAAATAAAACTCTAACCCTCCAAACCCTCTCCCACCAGAAGGCCTTTTTATTTTTAAAAGATGCAAAAGTTTTCCACCTTTTTATGTCTACAAAGAATTTTCATCTACCCTGCAGAGATGTCAGATTTAAATTCTCATGTTGAAGTTCTCAGTAGATTCACATACTGAAAACAGATAGATGACCTTTCAAAGCCTTTTTTTCTGCAAATTCTTATCGGCGTAGAAATTAGGGGTTTTTAAAAACAGCTGAAGTAAACTGCATGCACCATAAAGTCATTTAAACCACTCCTGTTAAAATCTTCTCCTTTCACGTAGCATTTTCATCTTTTACTGTCATAGTTTCATTAGTTCCTCATTCTGCATGGCTATAACTGGTAGGGAAGACTGCTTCCCTTGCAGTTCTTTCAGATTTGCTATATGCATCACGAAGATATAAAAGCACTACCCATTTTCCATCTTACCAGATCCCTTAAATCTGAACTGAAACTGATGTTTGGAAATACCCTACCTATTAATGGGAATACAGATTTCGTATTTCCCCATTCTATGTATTCTATTTGTATTCGTTATAAAGATCTTCGCAGGCCAGATCAAATGTAATCTTTTCCTGCATTAATATCCACCACTTTTTAATCCAAGATATCTGAAATACATGAGAAACAACTCCAAACATAACATCCGGTCTTCAGTAAGGTCTTCAGATACCTTAGAGAGGTATCTGTTGATACAGGATACGAACAGAAAATAATAATGTAAAATATCCTAATGTTCCCTAGTCTAACTAGCCTTTGTTGTTCCTACTGCCATCTTAAACCCCCATCTTTCATACGTTTTGATTAGTTGTGTACACTAATAAGCTGCCTCTTATCAATCACGTACCAGCCCTCCTAGATACACCTTGACTCCTTTTAAACTTAGGAGATTGAAGTAGGTTATAGTGTTCCTAGTCTGTTGAATATACTCTCTGTTCTGGCATCACAAAACCAGTATGGCCCTAGTCCAGAGAGCACATGTGCTTCAGCCATGGGCAAAGATCTTCAAATGCTTAAAGCTATTAGTGAGCTCAAAAGTATTGCTAAACTGGAGCGCAGACTAAGCCAAACACTAGGCTGCACTAATCATCTGGGTTTGCTGCAAACAGGGCTTATGCCAAAGGTTCTTCATGCTTTGCAGCTTCACATGTCTACTGACAGTACTAAATATTCAATAGGCATGATGTAATATCTAAATAAAGTTGTATGCTAGCCAAATGTAATCTTCTCAAAGGTACAGATACACTGTAAGGTCCCTGCAATCTTTAAAAATATGCTTGTTGCTTTCCTCCTGCTGTATTTCCAAATCTGTTGGTGTGTAGGTGTCCTGCCAACCAATTCTGCCACTAGTTCTGGGAGGGCACTGCAGATGTGAAAACTGGGATGCGCAGGTAAGGCCAGGGAGACAGAACAAACCTATGGACTTGTGCAGCATCATCACGTGAAGAGGAGCTTCCCATCCTACCTCCTTCTCCCTGAGGTGTGGGAGACAGGAGAGGAACATCCTCTTGTCCCACCAAACAGAAACAATGTAAAATAAAGCAGTGTATTCCAGAAATGTGGAGTGCACTATACAAAACTCAAACCAACTGAAGCAAGCCAGCACCAAAACAACAGAAGGGAGGTAGGTAAGGAAAAGGAAATAGAAAGAATACTTTCCACTAGTGCAATAAGTAGCAGTTGTCCAGTGCCCCTTCAGCAAAAGAAATGGGTTGTAGAAATACCCATGTAGTGAGGTGAAAGGAAAAAAAAGATCACAGAACTCTAAAAGACTCCATGGAAATTCAGTCTAGATGACCAAGACAACTGCAACAGTTTATCAGCAAAATTTTACTTGTGTTTTGATAGATGATACATGTAATATTTAAAAGTAATCGATGTGGTTTTATATACATTAAAGCCAATTAATATTTACTCTTGAAATCTTGCAATTACCCCTGATTGCTGGCCTTCAGGAACTGTTCCATTTTGCACTGTAGGTCAGTGTTGCTTTTTTGGGATTGAGTATTTGGTTTTTTTCTCAGATGTGATGCAAGCAGAATGAAATCACAGCAGTTCAAACTGAGGAATTTCTACATGAAGTGATCATGATAAAGTTTAAAAAATTAAGTTAATATTGTTCATTAATTCTTCATATACATGTACCTTTTCAGATACGGTTACGAAATAAGTAACTGCAAGTTTCTATAGAAACAGAACAAGCAACAAAGAATCATATTCCTTAGATTAGATAGGTCCTTGGGCAAGAGCCAGTGAATTATCCAGGCATCAAATCATGTGACCATACCAATTACAATTTTTTTCCCCATTATTTCATCAGGTTCCTGACTACAAAATGAAATAAGGAAAGGAATTCTCAGAGTAAGAATACTAAACCTGCAAGCCCTTGTTCAAACAAGCAGTTTTCATCATCAAAAGCTTAAAGCACATGTTAAAGTTTGTGGGATTAGCATCTGGCTAACTGATGACAGCCCTGATCCTGAAGGCACTCAAACACAAGTAGCCTCATATTGAGGAACTGTCCCATCAGACACACGTGCCACATGTCTAGAGCAATCATATTGGTATGTGGCAGTAGGAGCAGAAAAGGCAGGGAGAATCACTTAATTTTGTCTGATATAACTTTTTTAATGAAGTCAGCTTTCTCTTTCCTTTTCCTCCTGGAAACTATGCTAGGGCACCTGGAAAATAAGAAGGTGAATTGGTGACAGCCAACATGGCTTCACTAAGGGCAAATCATGCCTGACAAATTTGGTGGCCTTCTATGATGGGGTTACAGCATTGGTGGGTAAGAGAAGAGCAACGGACATCATCTAACCAAACTTGTGCAAGGCATTTGACACCGTCCTGCATGACATCCTTGTCTCTAAACTGGAGACATGAATTTGACAGATGGACCACTCAGTAGATAAGGAATGGCTGGATGGTTGCGCTCAATGAGGTGTGGTCAATGGCTTGATGTCCAAGTGGAGATCAGTGACAAGTGGTCTTCCTCAGGGTCGATATTGGGACTGGTGCTGTTCAACATCTTTGCTGATGACATGGACAGTGAGATTGAGTGCACCCACAGCAAGGTTGCCAATGACACTAAGCTGCATGGTTGACACTCTGGAAGGAAGGGATGGCATCCAGAGGAACCCTGACAGGCTTGAAATGCAGGCCCATGGAAACAACATGAAGTTGAACAAGGCTAAGTGCAAGGTCTTTCACCTGGGTCAGGGCAATCCCAGGCACAAATACAGGCTGCAGAGACTGGATTGAGACCAGCGCTGAGGAGGAGGACTTTGGGGTGTTGGTTGATGAGAAGTTCAACACGGCCCAGCAGTGTGTGTCTGCAGCCCAGAAAGCCAACCGTATGCTGGGCTGCATCACAAGGAGCACGACCAGCAGGTCTGGGGAGGTGATTTTCCCTCTCCTACTCTGCTCTCATGACACTCCACCTAGACAAGGAGCACGACCAGCAGGTCTGGGGAGGTGATTTTCCCTCTCCTACTCTGCTCTCATGACACTCCACCTGGAGTACAGCATTGTCGTGGTTTAAGCCCAGCCGGCAACTTGGAACCACGCAGCCGCTCGCTCACTCCCCCGTTTTCCT
>NW_009931434.1:5811-11253 GCF_000696875.1 Nestor notabilis | reverse complement strand
CAGGCTGAGAGAGCTGGGCTTGTTCAGCCTGGAGAAGGCTCCGGGGAGACCTCAGAGCAGCTTCCAGTGCCCAAAGGGGGCCTACAGGAAAATCTGTAGAGGGACTTTTTATAAGGGCAGGTAGGGATAGGACAAGGGGGAATGGCTTTAAACTGAAAGAGGGGAGATTTACATTAGATATTGGGAAGAAGTTCTTCACTATGAGGGTGATGAGACACTGGCGCAGGGTGCCCAGAAAAGCTGTGGCTGCCCCATCCCTGTCAGTGTTCAAGGCCAGGTTGGACAGGGCTTGGACCAACTTGGTCTAGTGGAAGGTGTCCCTGCCCATGGCAGGGGGGCTGCAACCAGATGAGCTTTAAGGTCCCTTCTAACCCAAACCATTCTATGATCATATGAAAGGCAATGAAATGTAATACCTGAAACCAGGGAATACAAAGCCACAACTGGCTAGGGGGCCTTGGAAATTATTCTTGCATCACATTACTGAAAGAACATACAATGCACTAGAGGGTATTACTGGAAAGGGCTTCAGTTACCTCATGCCATTTATGCTGAAGGAAGAAATCATACTACATTTTACTTATCTGACCACTGTGCCTCACATTTAGTCGTAAGCTGAAAAGGGAGCCTATAACCTTTGCATGAAGTAGTCTGCATTCATGCATTAAATCACGATGCACTGTACTTGTATCCTTACACTAGCAATCAGTTTTCAAACTGTATTTTGCTAGAAGGGATTATGAGCACATGCAGTCCGACCTCCTGCCTAACAAAAACTCCCTTTTAAGCCAAATGATTTCTATTAGACCAAGGGCTGTCTTCTAGAAAGGTAGGTTATCATGATTTGAAAATTAAGCAAATTGATTCAGTCATTTAAGATTCTTCCAAGCACCACTGCACTCCCTGCTCTTTGGAGACCAGCATTCCAGATGGCTTACAGTCCAGACTGATTATAAATTGCCCACGAACAGTAATGAAATCAAGGGAGGACCTCCAGTAGAATCAGTCTGGTTAATTGTAAGTTACCAACACTGAAGACACACACACACAGACTTTAGTTTATATGGACTCCAATACCTGTAACAAGTCACAACATTTTTATCTGTCTGAATATCCACGGCACATGTCTTTGCTGCAGGAATATTTCTTTCTTTTATATCTTTTAAAATAAAAGATTTTTTTTTGTCTTTCATAGGAATTTACAAGTTTCTTTGAAAAACACCAGTTACTGGTGTTTTAAAGAAAAAGCAGGTTTTTGGACCTTACGCATAAACAATCTTTCATATCACAAAAGGATTTTCTCACTGACAAACAGCAACCCTCTTTCACAAGAGGGTCACAGCTTGATTCAAATAAAACACAAAGATCAAGTAGTCTTTATCATCTTTCTGCAGTCCCCCTGATAGCAATCTTACTACGTTTGTCAGCCTGCAGTGTTTTACCTGCTAAAATGCAGAGGGGTATCAAACTAAACTGGATTACATACTTGAGAAGGAAAAGCTGGATTGTACATAGCATCTAGTGCACCTTATTAAAAGCCAGTTTATTTACTGTTTATGAATTATAATAAATAATGACACTTCCGACCTTAAAAATGACCAGCAGCCATGGCTTTATTGCACAGCAAACACTATAAAAAAAAGCTTGGTAAAAATATCAGACAGTGACACTTCCCATTCAGCTTTAACCATGCAGTCCTTGGACTCAAGGTGCTTCCAGCACAAACAGTGACCTGTCATACATCCATCCTTCAGTGTCATGTGCAACTTGTATCAAACCTTACCTAGGGCTGGAAGGAGGTTACTCCACAGCTGGTGCCACTGTTGTGCCCGATAGTGCCACTCAGAGACACCCTCCCCTCCTCCAGTTTGCCAGATGACAAGCATGTGTTCTTTACCTGGCTCCTGAGAGCAAAGCCCTGCCTTGCCACATCTTTCTCCCAGCTCTACACTGATGCAATCTACAGCCTCACAATCTCTCAAGATACCTTCTGTTGAAAGATACTTATCTTAAAAATGCCTAAACAACCAGCATACATCTTTCCAGCATGTAGAGCAATTACAGATGTATACCCTCCAAAACTGCCAAGATCTAACACAGGTCAGACTGTGACTCTTGCAGTCATGCTTATGAGCTGTCACTCAAATAGTCCAGTGGACGTCAGTAGCCTATTTGTGTGTGAGCTCAACACCACAGCCAGGAAAACTTGCAGTGTCACATGTGTCATCAAGAAGACTTTCTCAAAACAGGCATCGTGACATTCCACCACTGAATGGAACACATACTGTTTAAACTGTTCCCAATATTTGAAGTCTGCTGATGACCCCTTCTCTTGCCAATAAAGTAAGATGGACACATAATGAGCTCTGGTCATATACCTGAACCATCCAAGGGACCTAATTTGGATTGTAGATGTCTGCTAGTTTCTGAGAAAGTCTCAATCAGTTAAGGTCAACTTAAGTCATATTTGTACCCTGAGCATTCAGTTTTATACTGATTTTATAATGGACTGATTTTACGGACAGTAAATAAACTCTTCCTAAAAGTTTAAGTGTTAATTCCTGGTCTATAAAAACAGTAACTCCTAACACCACATAGCTAAAATGTACACTACAAACTACTGTTTTTCCTAGTAGCTATAATGAATCATTTCTCTTTCATTATTTCTCAAGGTAGTTCATGTGTTTATGTGATTAGCTCTCTCATTTGTTATTACAGGATGAGGTCATCTAATTACTTGTCTGTCAAAACTCAACCTAAAGCAATAATCTGAACTCAAAGGGAAATACAATGAACAAATCCTTTTAAAGGGGTGGATCAATTCTATGTGAATTCATGTGAGAGAGCCTAAATGAATAGTAAATATCATACACAACTCAAAAATAATTATATTGTTAAACTTCCAATCCTAGTAATAGTATTCACAAAAGTATGAAAATAATCTCTTCACTGTAAACACCACCCTTGGAACTTTATGAAAGGTTATACAGTTTTGATTTATAGGTGTTCACTTACACAAGTGGAAGCAAAATAACGTCCAAATGCTTATTTAATAACTGTCTTCTCATGTGGGTTATATAGTTTTGGCTTATATGGATGTGTAATGTGGTATCAAGAAAAACAAATTCTTTCTCTGAAATTAAGGCCTAAGATTTGTTAAGTCTTCCCCGATACCTGCCTTTGTTGCTCTCTTTCTACCAATGCAGTTTTCTAGAGCGCTGATTTGCCCAGCCACCGTTATCTTTGCACGTAAGTTTTTGAACATATTCTATGAAACTGACTTCGAGGAAGTATTGTCACTCTATTGACATTTAGCAAGAAAAGCAGCAAAAAATAGTATTTTTTTTTTCTTTCTTCAGCCTGATGAATGCAAATAAGTGAAGGCTGAAAAACTAACCACTACTCTCTAAAAACAAAAAAGCAGCTCAGGAAGGGCCAGTGTGCTGATCTGGCTTGACTACTGCAGGATAAAGCAGTAACAAATGATAATGTTTTCATCTGCCCTTCAAGTTTAACAACTGTGACTGAATTAGATTCTCTTCCAAATATCTTAAAAGTGATCAGCAACTGAACATCTACCATAGGACTTGGCAAGGAGTCCAGACAACATATTACCATCCCCGTAAAAATCTCTATCTTAACTCGAACCTAAATCTGACTGGGTTTAGACTTCCAGGTTTTAGAACTTTTTGTAACTCTATCTGCTAAGCTGAAGGGCTCTAATCACTGTAGATGCAATCACATTTGTCAATGTTGTCTACTAGGCAATATTTACAGTATTTTAGGGTTGCAAAATTTTGCTAGTTCTTTTCCCCTATACCACACCAAAAACCAACCAACCAAACAAAAAAAACCCCACACACCATCACCAACAAAACAAACAAACAAAACAAAAAGAAAAAAAAACAACCCCAAACCAAACAAAGAACACAACCTCCCCAACCAACACTTAGGAAGAGCATGACCAAGTACCGTTGACCAAAACAGTGGGCAAATCATTGAATTTCACTTGAAACTAATTCTTTTTCAGTATTCCATTCTCTCAAGAGTACACAAGCAAATTAAAAAGACTTCATCCAAAAGTAAAATTTAAATCAACTACATCTGCACCAACATAAGAGTCAGATAAACTATGTAATCTTAAAGAACAAATCAAGCAAGTACGAGAAACTGAGGAAAAAAAACCCCAAACAACCCACACTGAAACATAACCCAACAACCACCACCCCTAAACTAAGAAAAACATTGTAAATGGAATCCAGCCAACACAATCAGTGGTACAAATTGAGAACTGGAGTGTGAACAGTAACTTCAGCTTGAACTAAGGACCAGTCCTGAAGCACAGCATGGACAAATACAAGATAAATCTAAAAAGAAGAATTAGTTTCAGGAAAAAAAGATAAATAAAATCAAATGTTAACTGTTCTGATTAATTTCGGATAGATCAGATTTCAATAAGCTATTAGTGAAGGCACTTTACCAGGGAAAGGAACAATGCTGAAAAGAAAATCACAACAACTTTGGCTAATAAAATACTGGAATACACAGAGGGGAAGTGCAAGACAGGACTGTGAGGAAAGAACCAAGAAAACAGTAAGAACTTACTAGCTGAAACTAAGACTGCTGTTGTAGTAGAAATCGTACACCTTTTCTGGAAACTTCAGAAAAAAAGAATAATGCGAAATCAGGCCTAGAAAATACTTGCAATCTTTCTTCTGAAACGTAAACAAATTGAAGGAATTTTTGAGGAAGCCCTCCAGAACCTAGAGCCCACCTCAGCATCAGATTTAAAGGCAAAATGCAAATATAGATTACTGAATTTCAACATTGATCAGACATCAGAAGTACGATTAGCAATCAGAAAGCTAATAAAAAGCAAGATTTCACTCAAATGCTTACAGCCCTTCATACACCTTCTATCATCATACTTCAGCAAAGTCAGTGGCAGCAACAACTCCTGTCCATTACAGGAAAAAGCCATACACAGTGTGATGCTATGATGTATAAAAAACGTAGAGGTTGCAAATCCTGGGGAAGAAAAAAAAGCTGAATGGTTTCTGCCTATATCAAATACTTACAAGAAGATATGAGAATGTGTTTTAATTAACTTTCAAAACGTACCTTGTGGAACATTTTTTAATTCTACAGAACTCTAATTGAAACTTTCAATGGCCAAAACCTCCGTGAAATATGATGTAGTCTTACAAAGATGCGTAACTGTACAGCAGAATGATGGAAATACAGAATTTGATTTGAAGACTGTAAGGGACCAGAAGCAATACCAAAAACCCTGTAAGCAATACAAACTCTGGTGTAATGCAGAAAATTATTGAGAGGCCTACACAGTCTAGAGAGAAATTCTTTACTATGAGGGTGGTGGGACACTGGCACAGGGTGCCCAAAGGCGCTGTGGCTGGCCCATTCCTGGCAGTGTTCCAGGCC
>NW_009931434.1:0-5780 GCF_000696875.1 Nestor notabilis | reverse complement strand
GGGCTTGGAGCAGCCTGCTCTAGTGGAAGGTGTCCCTGCCCGTGGCAGGGGGTTGGATCTGGATGAGCTTTAGAGTCCCTTCCAACCCAAACCATTCTGTGATTCCATGAATTCTTGCTTACTACATTATGATCCTGTGTGACATTTCCAACAGGGCTTCATACAGACAGTGATCTCGGGAGAAATAGCAGGCCATCCTTGAACTCCATGTGTCAAGAAATAACATTATGTCAGAAGGCAAAAAAGGCAAATGGTAGCTCAAAGGCCTTGATGGGTCAAAGTGTAAAAGATGAAACTAACATCAAGGAAAGCCTCTGACCAAGAAGTAGAGAAACCAGAGCTATACCAAACAACATCTCAGGCACTGTATCTGTGCAAACAGTGCACTGCCTGTAAGAACCAGAGATCAAGAGAAGCATTAGGCAGGAAATGAGACACCTTCCAATCGAGCACTTGTGAAACATCTGGGAATTCAACAGAATGACTGGTGAGTCAATCTGGAGCATCAAGCAGCAGTTCAACCCTAGACACCTGCATGTTCTCTTGAAGTGGAAATCTACTAAGTCTGAAGAAGCAAACACACCCACAGCAGAACCTAAAGAGAAGCTCAGCAGGATAAAAACAGATGTGGTTAACGTCAAATGACAGAGGGGAAGAGACTAATTTCCACTCCATGAGCCAAAATGAACACTGGAAGCTGACGGATAGGCTGACCACTCATGTCAGCTATGCTAATTACATGCATTCTGATAAATGGTAGATCTGAAGTATCAGAAAAGCACATGCTTTCTATTCAAGTGTACCAAGTTTGATGTGAAAAACCCTAATTGCTTGAATCAACATCAGAAAGTGTCAAGTATGTTAAAGCACATACCATCCTTTCATCAGACAGATGATATACTGGCCAAAAGCTTTTCTAAATATTAGTATAAACCTGTTTTCAAGCAATCTCTTCCTCCAACCTCAGAATTGAGAGGTTGAGGGCAAGATAGAATCTTACCTCCAGATTTGAAGTACTAATTGTCTTGTCCAGCAAGGCTGCAGAAAAGTGTTCTGAATTAGAACATTGTCACAATATTAAAAATTATATTAGATTTGACACTGAAGGGTTGCATTAGCCAGTCAACCTCAGAACATCTCGCTTCTGCCTTTCCATTGTCATGATAACTTCTTCTGCAAAAATATCTGGGAAGAAAGATAGTAGTTCATCAATTTCCTTTATCACCTTAAGTCAGCAAATTTCCATCTGCTCTCTTCTGCTTAAGCATTTGAATCATCTTTGGCAACATCTCGTGGACTTACGAACTTGTACTGAATCTCTCACACATGCACAGTCCCAGCTGTAAGCACAAATACCCTATCTGCAAAATAACTCACTCCTAAGAACAGTTCTTGCAAACCAAGAACACCTGATTTGCACTGGGATTCAAACAGATCTTAAGAGTAACATTTTAAACAAAATTACTTACAATTTCATCTCCACTTCACACTCAAACGTACACTCGCAAAAGGAGCACAGCAGCTACAATCTCTCTTCCTGTAAGCTCTAAGTGAGTATACTGCTCTGCCATCAACTATTAGTAGCACTTAATTCCTTGCAATACCGTTCCCACACAAAAGAGTTTGGCAAGCATTACTACTGTATAGCAGAAAGCAGTTAACTTTTTTACTGTAGTTGCTGCAAGATATACTTAACACAAACACAAAAGCCTTATAGTCACTTACAAACTTTGACAATTTCAAGATTCTTACATCCATCAAAGTAACAAGGTCATACAGGGCACAGTGCCCCAGTGATGGGAGAGATCTGGGTTCATGTTCTCCCCAAATGCCTCTGCTTCAGCTGAGGCAGGCTGCTGTGTAACACACCAGATCCCTCTGGAGAAAGAAGTACTTCAAAGAAGCCACACTACTAGGCTGCTCAGGGAAGGAAGCTGACAAGCATGTAAGCAGAATAGGTATAAAGGAGTGAGGGTTAAAAACATCCAGCACCTTTGAGAAAACTAATAAGGGGAAAAAAAAAAAAACAAACCCAATGTTGTTTTCCCTGGTGGTGAACAAAGGGAAGATGAAACTCTTGAGTGAGGGACACACAGAAGCAAAATACAGGCATGGCATTATGTGCAAGGCACAAACCAATTTCATCAGGGAGAAAGCTCATCAGCCATTAAATACTTTTAAAGCAGGAAAGTACATTTTTTGGTCTTGTCCTGGGAGATTAATGCAGTGATGCAAGATAACACAAGCTCGCAGAACAGCTATGAAAATCCAATTTAAAATCCAATTTACAAGTCTTTCCCACTTCCCTTTTGTTAAAAAGGAAATAAAACCCAAACAACCCTTCAATTAAGGCATGCTTACAAAGGGAAGACACATTGATATGACTGGTACTGACATAAACACAATCAGTTAAAAAAGCTTGGGTCTTAATTCAGTATAAAATTGGATCCACACTGCTTAGTGGAAAAGCTGTATCTCTTCAGTAATCTATTAATCAGACACATTTTGATATCAGAGATGACTTCTAGGGACTCACTAATTAGGCACTGCCCTAACACATAACAAGATCATCATTCTTCTAACTTGTTACAAGCCAATATTAAAATAAGTGCCAAAAACGTCTCCAATGTCCAAACATGTATTTAAATACAAGAAAGCTTTCTCTGTTCAACTAAGTTACATATATCAAGGCTAAGAGGAAAGGATCAGTGCAGAAAGGGTCAATTTTTCACCCCTTACCCCAAAGTGACCAATACTCTTTTACCTGCAAAGGGTTGCTGCACTCAGAGTGGATCCTGAAGAACAGGTAACACAAGTACTGCTCTCTTGCTTCAACTTACAGCCACCAAGAATTACTTTCACCCACACCAAAGCATTATTGGTTTAAAACCAAGTATTTAAACGACTTGGTTTTAGACTGAGACATGCCAAAAGGTCTAAAAGCTCTAGTCTTCCGGACTTTGCTCTGGTGATGGTAACCTCCTTCCACAGGATGGTACTAGGTGATGGAAGACAGGTAACACTGAGACCCTGGCAGTCACTTTGAGGTTGATGACCTGTCTTCAGCCACCTTTTCACAGTCACAGCATCCAGCCACAGTACTGTCTGAAGGGGTTCGACCCCAGCCTTCTTCCCTCATTCCCTTTCACCCACAGAAAGCACTCTACCTCTTACTTCAGTCATGCCAACGCAACTGCATTACAGTGCTGCCCTGACTACAGTTCTTTGAAGTTTGATGTGTTCGCAGATGGAGGGAAGGGCATTACACTTAGACCTGATCAATTTGCTGACTGGTTAGTTTCACAGCAAACCTAGATTCGAGGACAAAGCCAGAGAATCAATGCTTCTCATCATCTAACATCATGAAGCCATCTCATGTCATGAAGCCCAGAGCCTCATAATTTGAAAGTCCACTGTCATTCTACAATTTAAGACAAATGGCTTCAAGAGTCAATAATAAGGAGAGTGCAAGTCAGCAGAAGTTAGATCACAAAAAAAGGGACAGCTGTATTTACATCCTTTCAGGCACACATAAATTCAGACCACTCCCACCACAGTGCAAAATCTTGCATACAATATTTCTAGTCAACTTCAAGGACACATAATCTGGTTTCCCACAGAGCAAGCAGGCCAAATTTTATCCCACATTCATAGGTGGATGTAATTTTAGATTATATTGGGGCAAATCTCAGCATTATGTCACTACAGAAAGGGCAATCGCAGGAAAACAAAACAACTAACCCCTCAAAACAAACCAAAACCCAGAAAACTACAAATGGTTCTTTTTTTCCTGTTTCTTTACTTTCAACTAGATAACCTCCACCTCTGTCAAGATAGCTGTATTGTTATCATCTACAGAACTTCCACAGGTCATCCCAAATGCTACCATTATTGCAAATGATGTACCCTGTAAACTGTTTCCACAGATTTATTTATTCTAAACCCTCAGGATCAGCTCGGTCCCTCAATTCTTTTCTTTTAACCAGTCTTATCTCCTAAGAACAACCCACTGGCTTCCTTCACCTGCTGTGGCACTCAATGGGCAGACTACAGCTGTTAGAACAACCTATGTAAAATTCCAGTATTTCCGTAATACCCAAATAATTCTGAATTCCACTTATTACTGTGCCTACCAAGATGGGAGTGGGCTGAACACTCTACATCCCTTTCTTTCTTCCTTTTCCACCTTTTGGTGATACTGTGTCAAAAACCCATGTGCTAAAATGGCAAAGACTGACAAGTTCTCATACAGCTCTTTAAACACTGCCAGCACCAATCACTTTCTGCAGGTTAGTAATGGGTGGCTGTTTAGTTATGGTTCTGGCAACACGCTGGAAAAAGCTACAACTTTTTTTTGCAGCCCTTCCCCATACAAACCAACCCCCTAGAAATCGTCCAGCTTCTTGTTGCTACTACCTCAAAGCCACAGCAGCTGCAATTCCAGGCAAAGCATGGACACTAATAAGAGATTCATGGAAAGAAGTTTTCAAAATACACATAGAACTTTAGCATTCTAAAACCTGTTCACTATACAGACTGCATGCACATACTAAAGTCATGGATACAGTGCACAAATACTTAAATTCCAAGGGGAAAATGCAGAACCCAAGACAGAACCATTTCTGTATTCTGAACTTAAACCAAATGCTGCCAGCTTATTTGGCCTTCACAAAAGTAAAAGGAGTGCACACTTACAAATCCCACTCCCACTCAAGGACTAAATCTCCAAAAGGGATCTCTCCATCTATCCAGTAGTCTGTTGACTATTGCAAGAAGTCTTTGATATGCATGCGCTGTGCAAATGGGTTGATAAGAAACCCTCAAAATCTCAAAATGTTTCCTCAATAACTGAGAAATGATTAAAAAATTGATTTGGTACCTCAAATGATCTCTAATTCAAAGATAACAAAGTCAGAAAGGTACTGGAATGCCTTGTGAGACCACCTACACAAGATAAAGAAATTCTTCAGAGGACAGGGTGTAATCCATGAAAGAAGAATCTGCAAAGAATTTGTCAGTAAATACAGCAGGGGTGAACGTTTGAGGCAAGACATGCTTTTTATGGATTTGCCACTGTTCATAATTCAAAAGATTAAAGAAAAATTAAGATCTGCAGCCAACGGAATCACTTCCCATGCAAGAATGGTTTATCCACATACAACACTGAAGAAGACTGAGGATCTCAGGAGCCTACACAAAAACACACTTTACAGTGGTCCATTAGCTTAGATTATGAATTGTTTACAAGTCCATAGAGCATTCGAAGGCTGAAGAAACGTTGAATCTCCTAGTAATATGCACAGGACCTTGAGACAAACACAGATGTAGTCCACATGTTTATTTTGATAATCCTGAAGAACTAGTGGCAATGTAAGTGGGCAAGGAAGAAACCACAGTGCTTCAAAGAACGAGTTTGACCATTTTCTGCCAATTGGTAACACCATTGGTTCTGTATCTCCAACTTCAAAGAAATGCATATATGCTGCCTAATCATAATGAAAGGTCTCGAGAAATGTATAGGCACAGTATTACACAGACCAAGATGCGTATGACCCAAAGACCTATAGAAGTGCCTGCAGTCGGCAGCAGTCGAAAACAAAGCATTCAGTTAACATATTTTACAAGGACACCCTGAAGAATACAGAAAAGATGAAGCAAATCTGTTCCCATAGCACATGTCTGTGAATCACGACGTGTGTTTAGAGGTTCGAAACGGAAATCTGAGAACCTGGTCACATCACACCCTGATGTATGAAGGCACCGGACACGGCGATGACCCA
>NW_009931433.1:19807-22359 GCF_000696875.1 Nestor notabilis | reverse complement strand
CTCTGCACTGTGGGAAAGCAGGGTGTCCATGTTCCCAAGCTTGAAAGGTACCTGTGACCTTATACACTGTGTATGGGGCATGTAACTGATTCTCTGCTTCATCGTTTTTGGAGCAGGAAGCCACAGCAGGCAGGACCAATGTCCCTCTGTTTCTGTTGTCCTGGACAGCCAGGTTTCAGGTGTAGCCACAGGAAAATACATGTGTTCCCAGGCCTGACACTCACCCACGGCCCTGTGCTGGGAGGCTGCCAGGTCAGCATCCTCGGGGTGCAGGAGGCTGTACCACGACTGACCCATCAGTTCCTCCCTGTGGTAGCCCAGGTGGTAGGTGACACTGGGGAAAAAAAAGGGAAGGGGGACTAAGCGCAGGGTCTGCACCATGTTGGCAAGGAGCAGCTTGCAAGAGGAGAGAGCAGAACAACAGGGCTATGGAAACGAGGTGCAGACAAGGGAGGGAAGAGGCTTGGGCAGTATCTGGGAGAGCCTCGTGCACACAGAGGCTGCTGAAGGGAAACGATCCTTGCTGCCCGAGGTGTGCAGCTGGGGCTGTGGTGAGAGCAGCCTCACCTCTCCGTGGCACCAGTGAATGTCATGTCTAGGCTGTGTGTGCTCTGGAACAGGTCATCCTGGGAGCCAGCATCCGCAGGCAGCTGCCACACTGGAGTGCAGAGGGCCAGGAAGGCTGCGGTGGAGCGGGAGGGTGGCCAGTGCAGGGCTGCGAAGCGCCCGTGCACCGCCACGGCCCGGTTCCCCCCGTGCTGCAGCTGAAAGGCCTTGGACATGCGCATCTCACACACAAATGTGACTTCTGCAGGGAAACAAACCAGGCAGGGCTCCCTCGCTGGCCCTGGCAGTCCTGAAGGGCTGGAGCAGGGCAGCAGCATCTGCGAGATGCCAGCTGAGGCCTCCCTTACCCCTGCCCGGCTCCTCCTGGGCGAGGAGGAGCTTCTTGCGCACATCCTCATGGGCTTGCTGATCTAGGATGTCAAAGACCGTGTCCCCCTGGGCAAGCAGCTCCACCTGACAAAAGAGGTGCTGCTGTTGTGGTCTGTGTGTGCTCTGTGGAGCCACAGGCACGCAGTAAAGGCACCAGGACAGGTATATGGGGACAGTAACCACAGTGGGCAGGCCTTACCATGGAGAGGCCCAGGACCTGAGCCACGTTCTCTGAGATGTAGACCAGCTTGCCATCGGCCGAGAGCACCAGCAGGAACCCCGGGAGCAGGGAGAGCAGCTCTGTGCCGAGGGCTGGTCCTGGAGGAGGAGCAGAGTCTGCAGGGAATGGATCACAGGGTGAAGCGCTGTTGCTGTGGGGCAGGAGCAGTGCCCCATGCAGAGCCAAGCTTTATGTGGGGTGCAACAGTGCTGTGGGTACCTGGGGGGAAGAGCTGAGCCCTCCGCAGCTGGAGGCACACCAGGGCCATGGTGTGGAGGTAGGAGAGCCGCTCCTTCTCCCGTGCAGAGATGGGCAGCAAGGAGCGCAGTGCCTGCAGCTCTATATTGATCTGGTCCCGGCGAGCCTTGGAGGCACTTTTGGTTGACCTGCAAAGCCAGCACTTGGGAAGGGAGAGGGACAGCATGCCCTGACACGCTGCACGGGGAGAACTGTGAGCTTGGGAATGTGAATGGAGCTGCTTGGTGCCCATGGCAGCTGCCCCTGGGACAGCAAACTTTTGGGAGCTGTTTTGGTCCAAAGGGAGCAGGCAGAGGTGCTCACAGCTACCCAGTGGGACACTGGGTGTCCCTCTTGCTGAGGGCCATGTTGGACAATGGCCTGTGCTTTGGGGAGAGCCCAAGTGACACGACCTCCCCACCAAACCCTGCAATCATGGAAACTGCATCCAGGGCCAGAACGTGAGTCCATCCCATCTGCCTTCACTCTCAACCACCCAGAATCCCTCTGCCCCTCCAAGCTCCCGCGCTGCCTCTCTATGTAACCCTGCTGTCCCAGGCTGGTGCCAGCCCCTTGCAAAGGCCATGGGACACTACGCAAGCTGGTCGGGGCTGTCCCAGCTAGAAGACCTTTCCTCAGCCCTGTGGGAGGGAGGGAGCTCACCTGAATGGCTTGGAGGCCCTGGGCACCTGCTTGCCCCTCCTGGGCAGGCAGCTCATCTCTGTCTGCAGTGGCCTGTGGCAGTGGCTGCAGAAGATGGTCATGCTGCTGGCACTGGGATGCTGCTCCCTCTTTCGCCTCTGGCTGCGTCTGAACCTGCTGACCCTGCTGCTCTCTCCCAGCCTCCTTTTGTACCCTCCTGGGGTGTGCAGTGTTACCTCTCCTGACGCAACCCCAAACAGCCCGGGGCTATTTTTAGAAGGCAGCCTGCTAAAAATAGCCCTGGCAGGCACTGCAATCTGAGAGGGGAAGCAATAAAAGGAAGCCAGGGTCTTTAAAGCAAACCTGGCCTCTCAGGAGGGGGTGCTGATGAAGGTAGCAGGGATCTCCCTGCGGGGCACACATCCGCCCAGCTCCTGCCCCAGTTGTTGCCAGCCCAGCAGAATGTCCATGAGAAGCTGAGGGCCTGTGGCTGGTCCACCCGCCCAGCCGCAGCTCT
>NW_009931433.1:19262-19780 GCF_000696875.1 Nestor notabilis | reverse complement strand
GCGGCGAGAGGAGCTGATACAACCAGGAAATGCACCAGAGACACCTGGACCAGTGAGCAGTGTCCATCCTCAGGTCTGCAGCAGGGTCCTGGCAGAGAAATGTCAGGGCCACAGTGCTCCTGAACCTGAGAACACCCTCAAAGGAGTGCCTAGGACCCTCTTCCTGGTGAGCCCCTTCTTTTCTTCCCAGAGAAGCCTTCTCCCCACCAAAGGTCTCCCAGCTCCAGCTGCCATGGGGCGCTGAGCCTGTCGTCTTCCTTCAGCACCCCAGAGATTGATTTTCCCCAGTGCCAGCCATTCACAGACAGAGCCAGGAGCACCACGTCAGTGCTATGCTGCCCAGCACAGTGAGCCTGCCTGGTCCACAGGTGTTCTCAGTGCCTGACACCCTACAAGGAGAGCAAGCTTGGTGCTTCTGTGCTGGGGAATAGCAAAAACCCTCCACCATTTCATGCACAGCTTGAGAGCGAGCCTATGGCTGAGGGAGCTGGTTCATACGGGGAGCTGTGGGCAGCGGA
>NW_009931433.1:2271-19231 GCF_000696875.1 Nestor notabilis | reverse complement strand
GTCAGCACACCCTGGCTCCATTCAGGGCCCCAGCCCTGCCATTGCTGTTCATCACCCACTGCAGGAAAGTGGTGCCAATACATGAAGAACAAGCCCTTGTCACACTTGCCGTGCGTCTGTTCTCTTGCCATGGGGTTTCCACTGCTCTCACGCCACCCCAGGCTGCTCCATTGCACCTGCACTGGCCCCCTGCCACAGGCTGAGGAGCACAGGCACCTCTGCCACCCTGTGCTGCTGGAGGAGCAGCTCCTGACCCTGGCTACCTGCCACCCCTCAGTGCAGGGCACATGGCTCGGGCCCTCTGCCACCGGCTCCTGGCACACAGCCACCAGCACATCTCAGCTGCACCGTGACTTGACAGCGCAGGGACACCCCGAGCACTTCCCTGGCGTTCCCTGCGTTAGCCACAGCTCCTCATCACACCAGACACTGCCATGGGAATGGGCTCAGGCACAGCTGTCTGTGCCCCAGGCACCCCTCTACCTCCTTCCCAGGCAGCGCAGCCCAGGAGACATGCACCATCTTCCTCACTGCCCTCTTGCGGGGCAGCACAGCCCCGGGCAGGATGCCGTGGGGGGACCCAGCTCCCTCCCTCCCCCGCAATGCAGGGCTGCAGCTCATACCAGCCCCAGCCTCTGCAGCTATGGGGAAAGCACCTGATTCAGTCTCTACCCTCCCAGCCCTTCTCTCCCGCTTTGCCTGCCAGGACACACACAGCAGCAGTAACCAAGTCTGCCTCAGCATTTATAAAACACCCCTGGTTGCTGTTTCACAGGGGAGCTGGGCAGAGAGTCCAGCTGGGCCCAGGCCCCCACGTCAGGCTCAGCGTGTGGCTGGGACCTTGCCATCTGGTGCCAGGAAGCTGGTCAGCGCTGGCGGGTGCAGGCGTGGAGATCCCTGCTCTCTGGAGGCAGCACAGGAACAGTTCACAGCCCCCAGCCAACCCCAGGGCCATGGCTGGTGGTAGGAGTTGATTCAGACCCTTGGAAAGTGGCCAGGGACCAGGCCAGTGCAGCTGCAGCTCCGTAGGCAAGGAGAAGGAAGGCAGGAGATGCTGGATCCATCAGCAAGGAGGGGGGTTCACAGTTGTGCTGCTGGGGCAAGCCCATTTCTTCCCCAGTGGCCAGCTCTGCCTGCACGCTTATGCTGCCCAAAGGAAGACGAGGGCAGAGGAAGGCCTGGCTGGGGCAAGATGAACTGAGCTCACAGGTTCCTTGATCGAAAGGGCTAAAAACTCATGCAGGCAGTAGAGCAAGAGGTCAGTGTGTGGAAGGGTGAGGGCAGGGTGGTGGAGGGATGAGCTGACATCAGCCCTGGGAGGAGACGATGGGGCGGCTGATGGTGCTGTTTGTCGTCATGGCCGAGAGCTCCCATCTGTAACACACCGATGGGGTACAGTGAGAGAAAGCATGTGCACAGTGCTCAGGGCTGGAGCGGCCCTGCTGCACGTCAGCCTCAGCTGCGGTCTCCAGCCCAGCCTGCCCTGAAGCTGCACAGTGCCGAGGAGGGCCCCAGGCAGCCCCCAGGCAGGGCTGGAGCGCCCCAAGGACAGGGAGCGAGGCACACAGTACCTGATGTCGTGGGGAAGGCAGGACTGGTCCAGGCTGTACTGAATCACTGCTAGCTTGCACAGCGTCTTTAGGCTGGGGCCTGCAGGGAGAAGGCAGTTAGGCACAGTGGGCCTTGGTGGACACTCTGGGCGGGGGCAGGAATTGTCCAGGAATTGAATAAGCCAGGGCCATAAGGAATAGGGCAGAGCACCCTGAAGGACAAGGCAGGATGCACACCAAGGACAGACTGGAGCAGTCTCCTGTGCTCCCACAAGAAGTCTGTGTGTAAGAAGAGCCATGAGCCCAGCTCAGGCCTGCCTTAAGCCATGTACACCAGCCAGAGACAGCTGCCTGGCAACAAAAGACAGGGACTTGGAGCCATGTAGGACATGGGATGGTGCTTCACAGCAGGGCCTGCTCACAGGGCACCTTGTGGTGAGAGGCACAAGCTGGGCAGGGAGTGCTCACGTACTAAAGTCGAGGATGTAGAGATCTGAGTGATCCATCAGGTCGAATTCATCACCCATTCCCTCCTCTGGAGACGGGCTGCAGAAGCCAAGAAAAGTGTATCAGTTAATGCCGAAACACTTGTCCATCAGTTACAGTCCCCTGGGCTCCTCCAGGTCCTCACAGAGCTGGGTGCAGAGACACACACCATCTCCTCTAAGCCATGGCAGGGGATGGGCGAGCTGCCCCCTTCTCACCAGCAAGCACAATGACTCCAGCTTCGAGCCCACCTCGTCTCTGTCGCTTTGCTGCACCTCCCACCCACGGGTACATCAACCAGCCTCTGGCTGGTTCCACACTGCTCTTTCCCCTGGTCCCCCCCCAGGAATCACTGTGGGCTCCAGCCACTGCTCCCTGGTTGTGCCAAAATGGGGCAGCATTTCAGCCTGTAACTGAGCACGTGTCAGCACTTATCAGGGCAATATTCCTTTAAAACCAATCCCAATTTGCCATGTTGGTCCTGGAATGGCAGTGAGGAGCTATTACTCCTGGCATTCCTAGGGAACAGACAGCCTCATCTATTGTTTCCTGCCTTTGCAGTCTTAACTGAACAGCCAAAGCACCTGAGAGACTTGGCACTGCATCCCCTTAGCACAGAGAGCAGCCTGTGCTGGAGCAGAGGTGCTTGGACCAGGGGAAGCGCTCCCATGGCTGGTGGTTGTTTGTTTAGAATTCGAAGCAAAGGAAAGGGGGTTTAAGTCCTGCTTTGGTTTGCGACAAGGCAATTTATTATGTCCTCGCTGCTTAGCTGAGACCTCAGGCAGTGACTTCTCACCCCAGCGTCACTTCCTTCCCCACCTATGACCCACTAAGCTTCACATCTCATGGGACATGAGACAGAACCTGCTTCCCCCCAGTTCCTATAACACCAGCACAAGCTGCAGGGCACAGCTCGCTGCCCACACAGAAGACCTGTTGCTGATGGATCCCATCTGCCCGGATACAGGCAAGAGCCCCTTTAATTCCACCCCTGTGTGCTCACCATGCCACAATCTAATCTCCCATCCACGTCACAGGAAACCCTAGACCATCCCTTATCTTTCAAAGGAAAGCCAGCAGGCACCTCATTTGTGGTTTTAATCACCAAACTGCAAGCAGCTAGGGAAAGCCTGGAGTTCAAGACCAGGGGACAGCCAGAGCCCGGCAAAACTGCTCTTTGCAGCTGCACAGCAGCTCAGCATGTTAGAGCTCTGCATCAAGCCCCCCGTGAGAACCCAAACTCCCTCACAAGGGCCAGGCATTTCTAAGCCTTGTCAGGGAAAACACAGCCTCAAGCCAAACCTGGATGAGCATCCGTTCAGCTAAGCTCTGTTTCACAGCATTCCCTCTCTGTCTCATGCTTCCCTGTGGATGATCTCTGTGTGCTGTAGTGCTGTTGGGTTTGGGAGGAAACCAGACCAGGGTCTGTGGCACAGCAAACAGGAACACTGAGCTTGGTGCTACAAGACTTCCTGGTCACTTAAATGGGATGCAAGGGACAGGATTGCTGCTGGGCACAGTGACAGACCCCAGCTGGGGAAAAGAGCAGGGTCTGTGCAGGACTATCAGAGGGGACAAAGCATTGGGATGCCACAGGAGCCAGCACGCTGCGGAACTGCCTCTTGATCAGTGTATGTGAACCCTGTAAGGGAAGGCAGGACACAAAGGGGTTGTGCCAGCCCATCCTCCAGTGCTGCTGCTGCCTGGAAAGCTGACCCTGGCTCATCCTCCAGGAGCCCTCCAGATCCCAATCCCCCTCCCCCTCCCCGGAGCTCAGGTCAGGAGCAGACCACGGGGAGTTCTCCATTACACCCACTTCCTGGAAAATTTATCTCTCCAGGCAGCTCCAGAACACACCTGATAACTGCCACAGGAAGCCAGCGCAGGCCCCACTGCCACCCCCCTTCCCCACAGCCTTCCCCCAGTCCAAGCAGGCTGCATTCCTGGCTACCAACAACTCTCCCTATCCCAGACTAGTGATCACAGAGTCACAGAATCAACTGGGTTAGAAAAGACCTTCAAGATCATCCAGTCCAACCGTTCCCCAGCACTGCCAAGGCCACCACTAACCCATGTCACTGAGGGCCTCATCTACATGGTTTGTGAACACTTCCAGGGACGGTGACTCCACAACTGCCCTGGGCAGCCTGTTCCAATGCTGACTGCCCCTTGGGAAAGAAACTGTTCCCAATATCCAGCCTACACCTCCCCTGGTGCAGCTTGAGGCCATTTCCTCTTGTTCTGTCCCTTGTTCCTTGGGAGCAGAGACCAGCCCCCTCCTGGCTCCATCCTCCTGTCACGCAGTTATAGAGACTGATAAGGTTCCCCCTGAGCCTTCTCTTCTCCAGACTAAACCCCCAGGTCCCTCAGCCGTTCCTCATCACACTTGTGCTCCAGGCCCTGCACCAGCTCCGTTGCCCTTCACTGGACCCAGTGATGAACTGGCCTGCATTTGACTTGAGCCTGGATTAAGGAACAAGTTGAATCCTGAAGTTGTTCAGTGCAGAAAACAAGGCACTGCTGTGTTGTCCGGCAGAGGTGGACCGAAGTCCAAAAACCTGGTGTGAAATTTGTTGTGGTTTTTGTCTAGGTTTAACATCAGAGGTTGTAACAATTCCACACTGCAGGACCTGAGAGCATACAGAACTGCCATCAAGCCTTACCAAGCCTTCTAGCAGCACCCAGGATCTGTTGACCAGACTGGACAAATTCAGCACCTCTGCATACTTCTCCTGCACTAGCCACTGCCTCACACACACATGGACATCCCACAGCCAAGCACACCTCCCAGAACCCCTGGAGCCTGAAGGCCTCCCACTGTCATACACTGGTCAGCCCATCAGCAGAACCTGCCCTCCCTTGTTCTCTGCCCAAACCTGTGTTCAGAAGTACCCCTCAAAAGCCACTTCCAGGGTCCCAAAGAATGCCCCAAAGCTTTTCAAACCATGTGGACGCTGAAAGCATTTCAGATGTCTCTGCAAGGTAGATGCGGGGAAACAGGCCTGTGCTACAGAGCTGCAGTTTGTCATTACAGATAGAATAGAGTGTGTCCTGGTGATGGGCCACTTCCTTTCTTTTAGCAGCTGCTAAGGCTCTTGGCCAAATTCTGCTGTCCTGCACCCTGACAGTATCACTTTCAGTGCTTGACAGCTAAATCCCCAACATCAGGTCCCTTTTGTGAATGGAAACTTTGCTAAGGAACCCTGGACCAGAAGGGAATGTTGCCCTGTCGTGTGTATGGGCTTCTCAAACACACAACAAAGCTGAGCTGACATCCCACTGCAGCTTGGCAGACACCATGCTTCTCAGTGAAAGAAAAACTCTGGTAGGAGAAGCAGGGCAGCATAAAGGGGAGGATATGTCAGTCTGAGGTCTGCTATAGCACGGCAAGTTAAGACACGGGCCTTTCTGATGGCAGGATCTTCTTCTTCCTCCCCATTGCCTCTTTCACAGGAAGCTTGACCACTGCACAACCCCTCCTGAACAGGATGTTACATACTCTGGCCTCTACTTGTACAAGAAGGCTTGTCACCAGGAGATTCACAGGCTTTCTTCAATCACCCTATTGGCCTTTTCCCAGAGGAACTCTGACCTACATGATTTCTCACACTTGTAGGGTAGATGGACAGCTGCCTCTGGAATGTATCTGCCTATGGCATGGGGCAGAGTGTGGAGGCACATTGTACTGCAGGGGATGGCAAACCCTCTCACAGAGCCACACAACTCACCTGGTGCCTCCAAAGAGAATGATTTTGTCCCCCACTCTGCAGCAGCACTGCCGGCGCCGAGGACATGGGCCTTTCCCCTTGGGCTCAATCTTCCTCCAAGAAAGAGAAACTAAGGGGCAGAAAACAATGCACCAGCTTGTCACGGGAGCCTGGCCAAAACTACGTATAAGCAGGTTATGGATTTAAACAGATCACGGCAAAACTGGAGGCCTACAGACACCAACTACCCAACATCTACCCGCTCTGTTGACCTCCTCTTCTCACTACTGGAAAAATGATGAACTTCTATTAAGTTCTTACAGAAGTGTCACTTCAGGACCAGGCACAGCCCTGGAGCTCTGCCTGCTGAAATGGGAGTTGGAGGTCATAGAATGATAGGACCATCTAGATTGGGAAAGGCCTTCAAGATCATCCAGTCCAACCGTTCCCCAGCACTGCCAAGGCCACCACTAACCCATGTCACTGAGGGCCTCATCTACATGGTTTGTGAACACTTCCAGGGACGGTGACTCCACCACTGCCCTGGGCAGCCTGTTCCAATGCCTGACTGCCCTTTGGAGAAGAAACTGTTCCCAATATCCAACCTAAACCTCCCCTAGTGCAGCTTGAGGCCATTTTGTCTTGTCCTGTCCCTTGTTCCTTGGGAGCAGAGACCAGCCCCCTCCTGGGTCCATCCTTCTGTCAGGCAGTTGTAGAGATTGATAAGGTTCCCCCTGAACCTTCTCTTCTCCAGACTAAACCCCCCCAGGTCCCTCGGCTGTCCCTCATCACACTTGTGCTCCAGGCCCTGCACCAGCTCCATTGACCTTCTCTGGCCCTGCTCCAGCACCTCAATGTCTCATCTTTCTTGTCATGAGGGGCCCAGAACCGAGCACAGGATTCGAGGTGTGGTGTCACCAGTGCCCAGTACAAGGGGATGATCACTGAGTGCCAGGACCTACAGGCTGCCCCAGCAGCAGGTTGGCCACCACAGGCGGCTGGACAGAGCAGAGCTCCAGCAGCAGGCAGGCAGGCAGCCTCCATCCCCAACACCCTGCTGCGGTCCAGATCTGGAGGGAGACCCAGGAACCAGCTCCATCTGGCGGCAGGCACTGAGTGCAGAGCATCATCGCAGAGTGGAGATTGCTGGGACAGCTTGGTTGTGGGAGGGGAGCAGCGGGAACTGAACCAGGTGGAAAAGACAGCAGCCTTTGTCCTTGCTGCTCTCTGTACAAGGATGCAGGGAGGTGATTAATCACTAATGCACAGCCCTGAAACCTTCAGGAGCCCTCACACTAGTTCATAGACCAGCTTGGGGAGCAGCAAGTTGGCTGCTCTGAGATGACTTCACTATGCAAAGCAATTAGCAAACAAAATCAGTCTGTTGGACTGTGAGAAGGGCCTGAGGGCACCAAAACAACTCACAGTTGACTGATACGCAGGGTACCAGCTGAAGAGCCACCCCTTCTGCTGCACCGTTTGATCTGGTACCAAAGGAGTGCGATATGGTGATCCTGCAGCTCAAGTTGAGTGGTTTCCCCAGCTAGTCTCTTGCTCCCCTAATCCCACTGCTTCCCCTAATGTTATTTTCTGCCTTTCCCTCATCAACTAGGTGGGTCACCCTATTGCAGAAGGAGATCAGGTTGGTCAAGCAGGACCTGTCCTTCACGAACCCATGCTGACTGGGCATGCAAAGGCAGCATTAAGTACCTCAGCCTTTTACTCACTCTCAGTCACTAGGTTTCCCTTAGTATCCAGTAGAGGATGGAGGTTCTCCTTGGCCCTCCTTTTATGGCTAATATATCTGTAAAAGTACTTTTTATTATCTTTTATGGCAGTGGCCAGATTTAGTTCCATCTGTGCCTTCACCTTTCTAACTTTCTCTCTTTATAACCTAACAACATCCTTGTACTTCTCATGGGGTGACTGTCCCTTCTTCACAGGTGATAAATTCTCTTTTTCTTTCCCCCAGAGTTTGAGCAATATCTCCCTAGAGATACTTCCCCTCAAGCATGCTCCTAGCCCTTGGAGAGTATGCTCATCTGAGCACTCACACACTGAAGGGCCTTGAGCACTACCACTGCAACGAGATGAAAGTATAAATACCTGGATTGAATTTCCAAAGGTCGTGGAAATGTCTGTTCAGGCGAGCGTTGTAGCCACCAAACACATATAGCTCCCCATTGTAGCTGACTGCAAGGAGCAAGCACAGACATCAGTGTGCCACCCAAGGTACAGCCCAGCAGGTCCCTGTCCCAACACCAAACACAAAGCAAAGTGGCCCTGACTATCCACCCTCACTACATCACCTTCACGTGCAAGGCTTTTTGGAGAGCAGCAGCTTTCCACTGAAGCCAGGCCCTGCAGTCCCCTTGCTAACCCCCATCTCCACCCAGCAGACCAGACCCCCCCCTTCTGAGACGGGCAGGAATCTCCTTCCACTGCCCTTGTCTCTCAACAGACCCACACTCACATGCTGAATGGCTCCGACGGCCTTCAGGGAGCACTGGAGTTGGAGGGGAGTCCAGCCAGGAGTTTGTTTCTGTATCAAAGACTTGAATGCGGTTACAGTAGATCTCATTGTTGGAGTGAAATGGCCCAAAACGATCAGCTCTGCCACCAAACACGTACATCTTTGTTCCAATGATGGTAGCTGAATGAAAGTCTCTCCAGCGAGCTGGCGTGCCCTGCAGGGACAGCATAAAGGGACAGAACAGGAAGATGCAGATGACCCATGCTGATGAGGAGCTGGGGTGGCTGCCTTCTCCTGGAGAATGCTCCCTCCTGTAGATCCCAGCCATAACAGACAGAAGCTGTGAGAGAACTGTGGGCAGCTACCCCAGGGGACAGCAGATATGGGACCTCTCCTGCAAACCCGAATGAAAAGCAGACACTGACCTTGGCAGAGATTAAGGTCCACATCATGTTTGTGGTGTCCAACTTATGGATATCGTTTGAAAAGCAGTCGGCCTGGAAGACAGCAGGATAGCTTGGTCACAAAGGGACTGAGAAGCCTGGTCACATCTGGCCCCAGGAAGGAGGCTGTCTTACAAGACCTGGAGCATCCCTTTGGAGTCAGTACTTCCTAAAAGACATGGTGCTTGCTCCAAAATGTCAGGGTAGGCAGCACACATATCACTTAGCAAGAGGGAGGCAAAGCCTATTTATCCTCAAAGGTATCCTGTCTCTCCCTGCAGCTTTCCCATTTATTTGGTGCTCAGTTCCTTCCCCCAAAGACGCAATACATACATTAATAGCAGAAAGGAGAAGCAGAAAGGGGCACTAATGGGACAGTCAAACTGGCATTGCTAAGGCCACCTGATGAGAGGTAGAAGCTAAGATCACTTCCAGGAAGCTAAACATCCAGCAGCAAATACACTAGGGCTTATAAGGATCCCACAGAACTTGGGATCCAAACAGCCAGCTGCCTGGAAAAGCCTGCATTTAGACAAAGAACAGACTCTAGGCAGGAGAGATGCCAGGGAGACAGCAACAGCCTTGTTTGGTACTGGTTAAAGCAAGCCACATTTGAACTGCTCCTGCTGCTGTAATCAAGATCATGGATTTGGCACGCTGTTGCCCTCTGAAGAGAGGGAATCATGCTGGGACTGTCATAACAGAGCCTCAGCTTTATTCCATAATAAACAGATGTGACTTTGGCCACCTTTTCTGGAGCCTGAAGTGATATTTACTCACTTCTTAAGATTGGAGCAAAAGGATTTGCTCAAAGGAACATTAGGTACACTGACAGTGCAGGATGACCTCCAGCTCAAGGTATTCCTAGTGGGAAGGCAAGTGTTTGCTGGAGGGAATGAGCAAGATGGGACAGCAGGTACGGAACACAAGGAACATGTACCAGATTAGGACAAAACCTCACAGCAACACTGCAGAGATTGGAAAGTGATTTTCTGGGTTATTTCTCAGCCAAATTAAAATAAATGTGGATTAATATGTATGTATTAAAAATGTTATGTATTTGTCTACCTAAATTTGCTGAGAAGTGACCCAGAAATAATTATATATAAAAATAAAGAGATTTTTACCTATCTGTATGTTTTGGAGAAGAAAAAAAAATTCACCATTTTTTTTTTACACCTACTTTCCCAAGCATCTTCTCCACAAAACAATGAGCATCAGCTGGGTAATTAATGCCATAATTTGGCTGAGCTATAAAAGGAAAGCAACTATGGATACAGATATGCCCCCGTGCCCTGCCTCTACCAATGTCCTGGGTAGGAACACCCAAGGGATTGCCAAATAACAGTTTCAGAGAGAACTCACCAGCTGCTCATAACCTCCGAAGATGAACATGCTCTTTGCCAGGACACAAGCTGAGTGTCCATCCCTTGCTCCGGGGACCATTCCAGACACCTTTGGCGTGAACCACTTGTGCGTGTCTGAAACACAATAGGAAGCAATGCTGAGCAAGTATGGTAGGTGTTGGGATGGGACAGCTCTTTACTGCTGTACTTCACGTCTTAAGCAGAAACCCTCCTCTCACACACAGCATTTGCTTCTCTGGAGAGGCTGCAGGCTCCTTCAGGCAAAGCTGCCTGCCTGAGCCTCCACAGAAGGACATGGTGGCAGAGGTTTCAGCTCCTGGCTCTGCCTGACCTGACGCATGTGAAGTGTGAGTAGCACAGCACTGCTTGAGCAATTTCATTCTTGTTGAATCTCTTGCAAAGCCTACTTGTGAGTCACCTACCAACTCTGCATTTGCAGTTTCAATTACAATGAGCAATGATGTGGCAAAGCTGACCTCACGGCATGGAGATGCTGACTGACTGAGGAAAACCAGCTCTCAAAGCCAGGCAGAAGCCACTTAACCACAAGCTTGCCATGTCAACAGAGCTACCGTGCACATCTCCACCTCTGCAGTGCAGCTCTCCCTATCTTATCTGCTCCTCTTGTTACATTCTCATCCCCTCTTCAAGGGGAGCCTTCCTCACTTTCCACCCTTCACACAGCTCCCCAGGAGCCTGCAACCGCCACATTCAGCTCCAGGGCTCGGCTTTAACTCTAGCCAGAGCTGTTCTCCATGCCAGGGCAGCAGGGAGCCAAGCCTCACTCCCTGCCAAGCACAGGCACCTGTCCCCAGAGCCCAGAGAGGCACAGATAAGCCCCAAGGCAGCTAACTGCTGTGAACTGCCAAGAGCAGTGCTTATTTCAAGATGTGGTAACACTGGAGCCAAAGCAACATTCTTCACAAGGATAACTTCTCTGAACTTGGCCCATGGCCACAGCTATGCATCTAGGCTCCAGCTGGAACCACACAAAGGGTCTTGCAAGGTCAAAAGAATCCCTGGACAGCTTCTAGTAAGAAAGCTGCAGTGGCTATCAAGTTCCTTACCTTCATGGGCTGCTTCCAAGCCCAGTCACACGGTATCAGCAAGAGCTCACCCAAGCACAACATGTCAAATTAGAGATGGTAAAGACCTTGACTTGTGATCTGCTCAGCACCCCAGGGGACAATGCTGCACTCAACCAGGCGTTTAACCAGCCTGATGCCACTCCTGTAGTGGAACTTGCCCCACAGACATGGGGCTGCAGCTGCCAGCCTCACTTTCCAGGATTGGCAGGGGACAGGCACAGCGTGTACAGGCAGCTGCAGAGGGTTCGGACAGGACTCAAGTATGGCCTGTTGTTAATTGTCACTTAATGCTAAAGCACTGGAGCTGGCAGGGAGAGCAGACAGCTCCCAGTACAAGGCCCCTGTGTAGACAGAGGCTCACTGGTGGCTTCCCAGCTGCATGTGTCAGGGGAAGGGGAAACCCTGTGCCCAGGAAGCAGCTCCAAGCTGCGATACGTCTGCTGGCAATGAAGGGAACTCATGACCAAGTACCAGAGCAAGCAATTCCCTTGCAAGTCCAGCAAGGCAGTTACTGGTCAATATTTAGATGGACTTGACTCCAGAATCCTGATGTACTCCCTTCCTTTCTTGACACTCATGTGCACCCAGTTCCTGATGGTGACTGTTCTTCCCAGGTGCTCCAGCAGCACTATGGAGAAGCCAACCAAAAGGCCCAAGGAGTTTACCTTCTTGACTCACGCCTTCCCTTATTTTGTCATCCTGGCCCTGACTGCTTCTCTGTTTTATTCCTCACTTTCTTTCATGCTTTCAAAAAGAAGAACCACCCTTGAGAGGAACCACAATCTTCGAGAGCTCTAGCCCCTTCTCGCTGCAACCTTCAGCCATGGTTAAGGAATAACGCAGACACAGAGCAAACAATTCAGCTGTAGTTACTATCAGAGAGAGCACACAAAGCTGATAGAAAAATTAAAACCAGTTTGCCTATTGGACAAGCTCAGCAGTCTCTGTTCAAAGGCTGCTACAGAGAATCAACTGCACAGACGCACCAGCCACCCTGCTCCCCTTCTAAACCTGCTGAAACAGGCAGCCACACCAATTCCCCATGTGCACCATCTCCTCAGACTATCACTTTTTAGAGAGACTGAGGGATGGAAGAACAAGTCTGGGAGCAGTGTGGTGGGGCAGAGAGGGGGTGTCATCAAGAGCAGTTGCTGCAAGGAAGAGTGAGAAGCTGGAACTTACTGACATCAAAGGCATAGAGCACGTTGCAGGCTCCCTCAGTGTCGTTGCGACCACCCCATATGTAGACGGTGTCGTCTATGAGCACTGCTGAGTGCCCATACCTCATGTAGGGCACCTCTCTCACTTGATCTCGGCTATTTGTCCACACTGGAGGCAGCTTGATCCAACGCAGAGACACTGAAAGCACAAGTTTGAGCCCATGTCAAATGCTGAGCCCACTGTCGTGCTCACAGGTCACAACGTCCTACATGGTGCTTTTGTCCCCTATGGCAAGGTGCAGAAGCAGTCTAGTAACCAAGACAAAGCTGTGTCTGACCATGAGGAGTAGCTAGTTCAGGAATATGGAAGCACAGTTTTCCACAGGTCCCTGTCACACACGAGACTAGAGGAAGCACTGGAGGACCCAAGGACAGAATCAGGCTTCATTCTGCATCAATTACACTGAAAAGGTTTCCACTCTGGCTCATTCTAGACTGTAAGTGAAGGTACATTGCACACACACACAGAGAAAAACACAAACCCACCCCCCAACCCCAAACACAATAACCAGGGAAAGGAAAAAGTGCAGAGGTGACAATGAATGCAGACATGACTTCAGGCTCATGACATTTGTGAAGAGACTCAAAGCTGGAAGAATGGGCAGCACAGGAATAATTCACTGCGAGGGAATGCACCTGAAGGCATCACTTGGGCTTGAAGTGGTGCAGTTTCAGTAAAATAACTCAGCAGCTTTGTAGGAAGAAGGTTTATTTGCTTTTGCTTTGTTTTTTAAGCTCTAAATGAGATAGCTGCTTGTTTCCTTTACCCCCCTCCATACTGGAGTTCTCCCTGCTAACCTTGTGTTACTAAAAGGAGTTCCTTGTGATTACAGGTTCTCCTTCCTGGCAGCCTGTATGTCACGTTCAGTATTAGCCAGAGCAATTAACAGGTATTACAGGGTTTAATGACAGGGCAAGAGTCACAGCAAGTGTTACATGGCAAATACACCCTCCCTTTACCACACATACAGCCTCCAGTTTTGTTTTCAGCACCGAGATAACACAAAACATAGCAGAAAACAGTCTGCAGTTCACCTGAAAAGCTATCATAGGGAAGGAGAAAGGGTCAGGCATCTTAAAAGGAGTCTAAACCTGGAGACTTAACTGAGTGTTTGGCTCCCACCCCACCCCTTCCACACCAGGGTCATGCTGCAAACTGGATGGGGAGCTGAGCCAGCTAAACATTGCTCTTTGCACCTAGTTGAGTTAGAGTTCACAGAGAACAAGGACAAAACAAGCCATGGGCTATGTGGTTACTCTAGCAAGTCCTTATCCTACCAGTGAGTCCTTGTCCTAGCAGTCTGCTCAACTGCAGCCCTCAGTGCCCTGCCCCTGAGGCTGCAAATACAGGGCTGCACGAGGGAAGAGGCTCCCATCTATGCTAATAACTTTTGTGGCAATCAGAGTCAGGCAGCCTGTTCCAGAGTGGAACATGTCAAGGAGCAGCGGGGTAAGACAACTAATAACCAAACCCAGCAAGACACTTCTTCTCCACATACCACAGGGACCTGTTTACCTGCGTTAAAGACATGGACGTCAATCTGCCGCAGCGTCTCATAGTCTTCTCCAGAACAATATCCACCAAAGGAGTAGACCTTGTGCCCGACGGCCACGGCAGCGTGGTTCACCCTCCGCGGCCCACCTTCCAAGTGCACTGCCCACCGTAGCATTCCTCCCTGCGAGCCAGGCGGTCTTCAGGGCCCCCAGTGCCACAGCCACATGCTTCCTCGGCCACCGCGCTGCCACCTGGCTCTGTAACACAGACAGAATGCTAAAATAACACGACCCATCTTGCAGGTCTCCCTTGAATGACAAGTACAAAGGTCACAGCTCTGTATCCTCGCTCATCTGCCTCCTGGCTGCAGATGGTTTTACTGTTCCCTCAGGAAGGAAGCACGAGGCAGGTACTGTAACTGAGCAAGCAGAGATGCCCTTACGCACAGAACTCCCTCAGGGTGCTGTACAAGAGGCCCAAGGCTGAAGGCAGCAGTGCTGTGTGCCTGGCTGTGCCCTGGTCATGTACACACCATGGGCATGCCAGAACAATTTGTCCACATGAATGAAAACACACCGTGAGAGCCAACTCTGAAGGTGAAAAGAACAGAGCCAGAGGGAAGACAGCATGCTCTTGGGATCAGCGGTGAGGAACAGCAGAGGAAAACATTAAAACCCTAAAACCAAAAGAAACCCAAAGAATGACTCCCACATAAAGCAACTGCCTGCCCGATACAGGGGTGGGCTACCACGCTAGCATTTGGACTCACTGATCTGTGCTAATGATCAGAATAAGGCCTTTTTCTCCAGACATACCTATGTAAATTTTTGCACGATCACAGAATCAGCCAGGTTGGAGAAGACCTTCAAGATCATCCAGTCCAACCATTCCCCAGCACTGCCAAGGCCACCACTAACCCATGTCACTGAGGGCCTCGTCTACACAGTTTGTGAACACTTCCAGGGACGGTGACTCCACCACTGCCCTGGGCAGCCTGTTCCAATGCCTGACTGCCCTTTGGGGAAGACATTTTCCATCCTGCCGTCTCACTCGTCTCAGACTGCAGAGCTGCTTCTCCCTGCAGCCACCCCTGTAACCTAAAGTGCAGTCACCAACCCAGAAAGTCACATCCACTCCAGCAGAAAGTCACATCCACTCCAGCGGCTCCAGAAGGGGCCAGGAGCAGCTGCCTCCGCTACAGGCCATGTTTCACTGTGTGTCTGGGACCATCCCAAATTCAGATCTAGCAGCTTTGGATTCTGTTTCTTAAATTACTATAATATTCTTAAAGCCAGGCAGCAGCTCCTGTACAAGTCCTCCGCAAAGCTACAGAAGAGATGAGTTTCCATGGAGACCATCAAAGTCACCTCTCGGACTCTGTTGAAGACTTCACATATCTAAATCTGTTTCCTGCCTAGTCATGAGTTACCCCTGAAAATCTAACCAATATTTCCCTCTAAATCACGTCTTGGTTAAGTGATTTTTTGAAAGCTCCAAGGAGCTCAGCTGGGCTTTACTACCAGTGTCAACATTTTCAACACCCTCCAGGCTGAACCTGATCCTGGAAGATTAAGAGGATTAATCTTGCTTCCAAGTTCTCCACTTGGTTCCTTCTGGGGTAGAGGAGCACAGCAGCCTGGTATGGCAGGCAGGCTTCGTGCCAAGCCTTTTTGGCCAGAAAGGATGGGAAAACTCTCCTTCATGCTTGGGAGTTCACTTGATCCATGTGCCGGGGAGCACGCTGCTGCCAGAGCAGGACACTGGTCCTTCCACCCAACAGGAGCCTGAACAGTTTCACAATTAAAATGAGTCACAGGAACACAGGAAACAAAGACTACACAGCCTAAGAAGTTAATCCAGTCAACTGAGAGGCAGCAGCCCAAGGCCCAAGTGGTTACAACACTGTAGGAAACGAAGTTGATGTTGTAGCAACAGGGTTGTGCTGTCGTTTCCTACAACCAGGGTTACTGTGAAAGGTTTTCCCAGAGATAACTATTCCCCGGCGCAGTGGTGGGGGTGATGGGGTTGAAGTTGGCCAAACTTTGCATTAGCTTGCGATGGGGATACCCCTTCAGAGCAAACACAACATGAAGCTTTACCAGCACAGCCTCTGGCTGCCATTCCTCAGACCCAGGGCACACAGGAATGTTGTTTTCTCTTCATAAAATTAATGAATCAGAAGCGTGAGGTGATCCTTGTAGGATCGTGTATTAAAAGGTAAAGGAAAACACAGGATTTAACAAGCTGCCAAGGTTTTTCCAAATCCAAATGCTCTTTTCTACACTGCAGTAAAAACATCCAGCCAGGCTCCATCTTCCTCTTCTGATTCTGCCCACAACCCCAAAACCACCCCAACGTCTTCCCGCCTTTGCCAAGTGCTTCCCTTTTCAGCCACACACAGGATCAGCCCCATCTCCTGAGGATCCCCCACTCTCCCCATCCAGCTCCAGCCTCTCTATTCTCCTGCCTTCTTTCGAAATCCTTTCATTGGACCAGTCTTCTGTCCCAAAGCTATTTTTCCTCCTGCGATTCCTCTCTCTCTGCACTATCTGCAAACATGAGTTAAACACATCTTTTGAGGAAAAAAAATAAATATTTTCTGTGCTACAGCTATGCACACTGTTATATTCCGTTTCAGGTTTTGATGGCCAATGATAATTCGTACGCTATAGATGAAGACATAAATACACCACCTTCCCACCTCGTTCCTAAGAGGCATTAATACATTTGACATTAGGCAGGATGCCACAGGTTTCTTTAAAGATTACACAGGGCACAGCCGGGGGTGGGGGGCAGGAAGGGGAACAACCAAATCGATAAGAAACAGTTTACTAACAATCTCCCCCAACTGTTATGCAAAATACACTCTGTGATTTCTCATTTAGGACACCAGCAGCAGGGATGCAGGATAGGAAACATAGAAATGCTGATTAGATGGAGGTAAATAGCGCCAGAGAACCGGGAGGGCACTGGCTGCAGGAGGTGGTGCACGTCCCAGTTCAGGCAAACCAGGTGTTTTTTCACTGCTCTGCAAAGCTTGAATTGTTCAGATCTCAGAAGCTATTGCCACTAGGAGCTATTGTCTTCTATATGGATCTGTGCAGACACGGAGCTCAGTATGTGCCCTTTGC
>NW_009931433.1:0-2240 GCF_000696875.1 Nestor notabilis | reverse complement strand
TGCTGAACCACCCCTCTCCTCCCCAGAGATGCTCCACCAAAAAAAGCACCAGCTCCTCATTCAGCCCATTGCTGGCATTCTCCATCTAGAGTTACAGTCAAGCACAGAGAATGCAGAGAAACTTGGGATGAAATCCTGGGCAGGTCCTGTCATTAACTGCCAGGAAGAAGAACATTTCTCAAAGCCAGGTGACACTTCACCTAACACTGAAGTACCTGATGCTGATGTTGCTGGCAATTAAGTGACCACAGCAACAAGTTGTTCCTGTGCCACTGAGCACAGGGAAGCTAAAATTAAGAAGTGCTCAAAATAACCTGCTGTGGTCACCACCTGAAGCCCTCAATGGCTGGGCACAGCAACACAAGGTACGCGCTTCCAGAGTAAGTGGTGCAACAGCTGCCATGGGGTGACTGCAGAGCAGCTCTGTCACTGGTGTAAGGCATGCAGTCACGAGAGGAAGCTCACAGGGCAGAGAATTAGCTCTGGACACCCTTCAACACCACCCTTGTTCTTTGTCAGCAGTGGCACCCGGCAAAGGGACCTGGGGCTTTTCAGCTCCGTGGTCTTCAAATATAGCACCCACAGACAACAGGTCCAAATCTCTGGCTGTGCTGCAGTCTGAAAACGCACATAATGCATGAAACAACCATCATCCATATCCGCCAGCTTACACCTGAGATCACCAGAAAAATCACTCCATTTCTCACTAGCAAACCTTCCAAAACTGTTATGGTGCCACCCCTGCTCTTCCCCTCCCCTGCAGCGCTCACAATCATAGAATCCCAGACTGGTTTGGGTTGGAAGGGACCTTAAAGCTCATCCAGTTCCAACACCCTGCAATGGGCAGGGACACCTTCCACTAGAGCAGGTTGCTCCAAGCCCCTGTGTCCAACGTGGCCTTGAACACTGCCAGGGATGGGGCAGCCACAGCTTCTCTGGGCACCCTGTGCCAGCGCCTCAGCACCCTCACAGGGAAGAGCTTATTCCTAATGTCTCATCTCAGTCTCCCCTCTGTCAGGTTAAAGCCATTCCCCCTTGTCCTGTCCCTACAGGCCCTTGTCAAAAGCCCCCCTCCAGATTTCTTGTTGGCCCTTTTAGATATTGGAAGACTGTTATCAGGTCTCCCCAGAGCCTTCTCCAAGTATGAAAACATTTCATTTGAGGTAGAAAGCTACTGACCATCTCCAACTACAGCAGCCAGATTACAATCTTAGAATAAAAACATATATCCTTGGATCCAATCCTTTGCACGAAGAATGTGTTCCTCTATGCACACCACACAGAAACCTAGAGCCATTCCTGAAAGCTGCTCAGATCAGCTCTGCTGCAGCCCATTCCCATAGCAAGGGAGAGAAACCCAGCAGAAAGTAGCCTGGATTTTCTCTCTGTCACCCCCAAATTACAGCCCTCACCCCGCCCAAGCAGAGCAGCCTCCTGCCCCTGCAGAGCTGCTCCTGAGAGCAAATCCTCCCGTGTGGCTGCCTCGGTCCCGTCTCCCCGAAGATGCCAGCCACAAGGGTTAGTAACACTTAAAATAGCCCAGCCAGCTCGCAGCAGCCCATGCAGACAGTTCTATTTCAAGCACATCCAACTTACTGTCAGAGATAGCACAAGAACAAGCCGCTTTCTTCACTCGTGCTTGACATTTATCTGATGCTTTGACTATTTATGCTAAGGCAGTGTGAATCTGCAAGCTTGCACATTCAGCAGCTCAGATGCTCGCAATTCCAGCACCAGTGAACTAGACGGTGCTAGAACAGCCCCTGAGCTTAACTCGGACCGATCTGGAAGCTCACGTCAGACATGGGAATCACGGACCACACATTCATTCCCGTGTCCCGCCGTGCAGACCGCAGCTCCACCTCCTCGCTTTTGCCCGAATATTTTGCTCACCGCTGACTTCCTTTTGCCCAAAGCCCAGCTCAGACCCTGCACCTACTGAGCTGGCTTCACCCCTTCTTCCCCAGCCCAATGCTGCTTCCCTATGGAGCGCAGCTGAGCTTCGGAGACATTCCTTGACTCCCTCCCCTCCTCTGGCTGCTCCCGAGCCGCCTGTGCCATGCCAAGAGCAGCCGCTGATGTGGCCGTTTGTGCTTTACATGCAGCCGTGTGTTTCCTTCCTCTGTCACACCGGGACCCTCCATGCAGTGTCCACCGGGCACAGCGCTCACCGCTGCCGGGCACACAGGGCCGAGCAGGACCAGGCAACATGGCCCCAACCTGACCCGCGCTGAAACTGA
>NW_009931432.1:84400-97192 GCF_000696875.1 Nestor notabilis | reverse complement strand
TTTCCCCGGCCTGTGGTAGCTCCTGTGTGGCCTTGTTGGTGGGAGGAGGACAGGTCCTGGGGTTGTTTTGCAGCGGTGGATTAAGCATCCAGGGCCCTTGTTCTATTATGGTGGTGGTGGGGAAGATGGTGCTTCCTTGGGAGGGGGCCGGCGTCCCACAAAGAGAGACATGAATGAGAAGACTCATTCGTATTTAGGTGACAGAGATACGCTTACTTGTTATTTGCTTAGTGTCACCTTGTTAGTCTCGATCCGGTTGCTGAGTCTTTTAGATGTGTATCTGTGCTTTTTTTCTTTGGAATAGCTCACCTGGGAGCAAAGCAGGACAAGTTTGGGCTCCTGAAGGATCAACAGCTTTCAAGTGTCTCATTTCAGCCAGGTTCTGTGCAGCTCTCTTAAGTAACATCTCTGACTGCGATGAGACATTTAACTATTGGGAACCGGTAAGTGGCTTTCCCTCCTTGGAGATACTTGGGCATTGGCAGTTGGCCTGTGCGAATGCAGGCTTATCTTGAACCTTGTGCTAATCTCTTTGTTTCAAAGAGAAATTTTCTTACTCGGTAATTCAGAGATGAGAATTGCAAACCTTTCCGCTCTGTGTGATGAGTATTTGTTTAATCTGAATTGTAGACACACTACCTCGTTTATGGAAAGGGGTTTCAGACATGGGAATACTCTCCAGCCTATGCCATCCGCTCCTATGCTTACCTGTGGCTTCATGCCTTACCAGCCTTGTTCCATGCTAGAGTTCTACAAACTAATAAGGTAAATCAGTTCTGTGAAAGTATCTTTTCTGATGACTAAGTATGCCTCTAGTCTGTGTTAAACAGGTGCTTTGTTTGTTGTCAGAGTGAAAAGAACTAATGTTTACAAAGCATCAATTTGTTTACAAACACTGACCTTCCTGTAATAATTTGCAAGGCTTTGTAAGCTGATTCACTGGGATCCAAGGAAAAGTGATTGGGAAGTTGCAGGAAAATCCATTAAAGCTAGAATTTGATTGAGAAGCTGTCCCAGAGGGCTGGTTGCTTCTTGGTCTTTTGAGTGTGTGTAGATCTGGGTACAGTTAGCTGGCAGCTATTTGCTGTCATGCACCTTTGTGAGTTTCACCCTGATGCTTTAGAAGCTTGAATTATTTTCTGTGTCAGCTGTCAAAGACTGTTTGTTTTTTCCAGTAAGCTATAAAAATAAGTTACTAGTTTGCAAGGGATATTGCAAACTGAACTCATAGAAATGTAAAAAAAACCACCAAATGCATTCTGTTTGGGTATCCATTACCATGCTCGGTGTGTTTCTGCACAACAGAAAACAAAGGGGGATAGTTATGTAAGTTCAGTGGACTGTGTTCACTTTCTGTGTTGTAAAGGACTTCAGTGTTAGAGGGCTAGACCTTGAGCTGGCAGGATCATCAGCATCCCTTGGGGTTGGGATTTAGGTCTCCCAAGAACAATGACAAACTTGCTTAAAACTTGTTAAAATCAGGTGCATGAGCTTCATTGCAAACCTTGTTCAGACTCTGAGTATGTCTCCTAGGTTCTTGTCTTCTATTTCCTCCGATGCTTCCTAGCCTTCCTGAGCTGTGTTTGTGAACTCTACTTCTACAAGTGAGTATTAAAAGCTGTCTACAGAGTGTGCTTTGGAGAAATGTAACACATTCAGTTATTGCCGCAGGAACACTCTGAAGCTCATGTGTAGATGTGTTTGGTAAATTGGGCTACATCACAGTGAACCTTTGAAATATGTTCTCATGATAACTTAATGAAATATTGGTCAGGATTCCACTGTTAGGCCAAAATTACATTTTCAGATCTGACACCCATATCTCCATTCCAGCATTTTGTTGACTACACTCATTTTCTCACTGATACCAGCAAGCAGGGTGGGAGTGTTGTAGATTTTGCTGTGCTGGAGGAGAGACTGGTGCTGTGTTTGCTTATCATAGTGGATTTTAGTGCAGTACATTGATTGTTGCTGTCTGTAATACATTTGCCAACAATGTTTACATCCACTAAAAGCAGTAGCCTGAACATATAATTATCTTGTCAAAGCTGGATTTTTAGTTTTACCTGCTGCTTCTTTATTTGTGGCTTGCAAACTGTTAGCTTACATGACTTTACTGTTTGCAATAGTCTGGTTTTTAGAATGTGGGCTGTGGCTTTTTGCAAAATGGGTGAAGATCTTAGACTGATGCTGCTGCAGCAGTGCAGACTCCCTCAGTTCCTGAAGATTTGCACAAACACAGCTGACATTGGTATAAGCCAAGTCTCTTCTAGAGTTTTGCACTAGTGTAACTTACAAGGATCTGAAATCCCAGGCCAGAGGCAGTCATACTGCTCTTCAGGTTGCCTTTAGTGGCTGACTAGTGAGAATCACCTACCATGAAGGTGTCAGGATACTCCATGGATATTTTTGTTGTTTTGCATGCATTGGGTACTGTTCTTCTGTGCACTGAGGATATTTTTGGTGTGTCTCATTCTCTTTTGCTTCCTCAGGGCTGTGTGCAAGAAGTTTGGGCTCCATGTGAGCCGGCTGATGTTGGCCTTCTTAGTACTCAGCACTGGGATGTTTTGCTCATCTGCAGGTATGTTTGCTTAGCAATAACACTAACCATTACTTTGTCCACAGAAACCCAAGCCAGGTCCAGAGAGAAGAAAATCCACAGCACTAAAATAGCTCTCTAGCAATTGTTCGTTGTATTCTGCTGCATGTATTTGTCTGGCAGGTGTGATGACAGCATTAAGTATAGACTCAAATTATGTTCCCTGCATCATGCTCTTGTATCTTTCAGTTTCCCGGGCATGTTTGTTTCTGTTGCTGCCTCCAGTTTCTCTGCAGTGGGGCTTGCCTTTTAAAAAGGGTTTTGGAGGGTCATGTTTTAGCATTGTTGTTTGCTTATGTGTCCTGTCGCCCTGTCTGGTTGTACACGTTTGCCCAGCCAACTAGTATGAGACTTACAAAACACCTGCCGTAGATATTGAGGAAAGTGCAAAGGGAGACTTTGAGCAAAGTTGTGTGCATACAGAAACTTAAAGGGAAGTACCACAGCTTATGAATGCTGAGGTTTCCTATTTTACCCTTTTTCTGTTTATGGTGAGTAGAGAAAGGACTTTCCTTTTATTTTTGCAGTGTCTTGGGTCTCATTCTTCACTTCCCACCAGTCTCTGCCCAGTTGTTTCAGAGGCTGTACCCAGTCAGCTCACATCTGCTGCCACTTGAGCAGGTTCATTTCTTTTCAAACTAGCAGGATATGGAGGGTACAGCAAGTGTTAGAGGTGGTAACTGTGGATGCTGTCATCCAGTCAACCAGGATCCAGTGGCTACCACTGCTGAGTGCAACTGAGGAAAGAGGCCTTCGTACTTAAAGGAAGTATTTCTTGTCTTGGCAGAACAAGAAAAAGAATCTTCTTTTATTTTTGCTTTCACTGACATGTGCGTGTCCAGTACAGCATCCCAATTCCGATGGAATCAATGGGAGATAACTAGCCTTGTGCAATTATCCCACGGTGGGAAAGCTATGCTAACCCTATTCTTGCCTTGTCTTGCAGCTTTTCTCCCCAGCAGTTTCTGCATGTACACCACAGTGATTGCCATGACTGGCTGGTATATGGACAAGACCTCTGTAGCAGTGCTGGGGGTGGCTGCTGGAGCGCTTCTGGGCTGGCCCTTCAGTGCAGCTCTTGGGTAAGGAGAGGAGGGTTCAGAAGTTCTGCACTTTGTCAAATGTATCTTGCCTGGTTGGAGGAGAAGGTAGGGGCTGGAAGAAGAAACTAGCAGGGACTAAGCTGCCAGCCTAGTCCAGAATCATTGCTACAGGCTTCCATAGCCTGATTTCTTTGCTTTTGAAGAACCTAGGTTGAGACAATTTCCTTACCGTAATATCATGAGAATGAAACCTGAGTTGGATGACTGGAATATGGAGTAGAAGCACAGCCCAGTGAAGTTATGGTTGTTTTCCAGCTACTGTCCCACTTGCTTTGAAGGGGTAGAAAAACCTGCAGTGGGAAAAACAAAATCTCATGTTGATAGCTGTTCTCTCTTTCAGGCTTCCTATTGCCTTTGACTTCTTGATACTGAAGCAGAGGTGGAAAAGTTTCCTCAACTGGTGTGTGGTGTCATTGATCCTTTTTTTGGTAAGTGCCTGCAACAGTGGAGACAGGGAATGGATTTGGCTTGCAATAGAAGGGGTGGGTTCTGTTAAGAAAATCACATGGAGTTTTTGGACAGTCCAGCCAAAAGCTTTTGGCACTTGAAATAACAGATGCTTTCTTCCAGGTGCCCTTGGTAGTTGTGGACAGCTATTACTATGGGAAGCTGGTAGTTGCACCTCTCAACATTGTTTTATACAATGTCTTCACCTCGCACGGACCTGATCTCTATGGTGAGTTTAAGACAACAAGACAGGAAGGGAGTCGGTGGGTTTTTTTTGCTACCGTGACCCATCAGTTCTTGATTGCTGATCCTTTTTCTGGTGTCCTCTAAAGCAAAAGCAGCCGCCAGGCTCCATGGGGCTGAAGTTCCCGGTTTTTGCCACAGGATGTCTCTCTCGAGCTAGGAATCCGCAGGCCGTTGTCGGCTTTCTCCATGCTGTTAAGATGCTTTTGTTTGCTTTCAAGTTCTGTAAACCGTCGTGAGATATCTCAGGGTCACAGTAGAGAACTGTTAGTAGCAAACGTGTCTGGATGCTACACCAGTGCTGTGGGCGCAAGCAGTACATGTGTGTGTTTGTCAGCTTTAATTGAGCTCTTGTCTGTTCCTTGAAATCATGATGCAGAACCTTGGGAAAGTGGATTACAGTGCAGAATCCATAACTCTTTAGGTGCACATCAGTTCTTTGCAGACTTCTTGAGCCCATGCTGTATTCTGGGAATCTCCTTGGTTATTGACAGTGTATGGCTTTGCTGACAAGCCAAATCTGAGGTAGATCAAATCTGCAGGCAGATCCTCTGCCTACAAGAGATTCCCTGGTACTGGCCATTTAGGATGCTGTATGGCCCAAGAGTCTGAACCTTGATGGCAATGCTGTGTTGTTTGTCTGGGAGCTGCCACTGCACTAAGTTTTTCATATCATGTATTTCTGGAGATGAAAAGTAGAAAAGTGTTACATTTCTAGCAGGGCTTCAGAGGGGCTAGCAGAGGCTTCAGGGAGCTTAGGGTGCAGGGTCCATGTGTCATCTGTCATCTCTTTCAGCCCTGTTGAGATGTTCTAGGAGGGATTCAGCAGTGGTTAGCAGCAAGGCTGCAGTGCCCTGAAGGCCGTATTTGTTGGTTCATTTGTAGGGCTGTTTTGGGTGGTGCTGAGTGGTGATTTGTTACATGTTCTGTGACACAGCAGGGCAACAGCTGCTTTGCCATGGTTCTTCATCTCTGCAGGAAGGCTCTGAAGTCAGTTGCTGTGAATTTTCTGTAAGTAAACTCCAGGCTTTGTCTCTGATAGGTTTTGGCATGGGCTTCTGCTTGACCTTTTCCACAGTGGTGCATGAGTTGTTTCCAGAAGCCTCCAGGGACCAATCTATTCTGAAGTGTTTTATTCATAGTGACATTCATATAACATCCTCAGGCTAGTAAAAGAGCCTGCTTGAAATTGCTCTTTAATGCAATGCGGCCAGGACAACACTGGGTGTTTAGAGAGCTTCAAAACACTAGGGAGAAATAACATTAGCAGGAGAGATGAGTCTGGCCAATCCCTTTTGGCTTTGGAGCTGGGATTTCCCAACTTTCACATGATGGGAGCAGGAGCTGCTGGAGGTTGTAGAGTTATCAACCCATGTCATCTTCAATGTAAGCACCACAGTATTTTGCCTTTTGCCTGCATTCTGGAGTTTTAGAGACAAGATTTTTCTGTTTGGTTGGTTTTTATTTTGTCTTTAGCAATACACTTCTGTATAAATACAGTCTGTGTAAGAAATATTTCCCTGGGGTGATTAGGTTTCTACAACAAAGGGAAAGTAGCTTATAAGCCTGTATTTCTAAGCCTGGTTCTGAGGCTTTGGGGTGTTTGTATGTACATATGTTCTAAGAATGCACAATTTGTGACATAAGTTTGGTCCCACTTCCTGTAATCAGCCTTGGCTGTGACTTGCAGTGCGATGGCACTTTGGAAAGCTTTGTTCAGCTTGGGCAGGAAGGTGCTGGAGCTTATTTATATAACATCTTGCTCTGTTGAGTCCTGGTTCTTAAACAGAGTGAAAATAAGTGAAATGCAGAAAGCAGACTATTTATGATACTAGCACTGAATCAGGGTTGCTTAGAATGAGGGCTGTGACTCATGATCAAATTATTGTGGCTTACTTACTGCTTAACAGCTGAGCTATAGTTCCTGCCTGCATGCAGGTTTTTAGCCTGTGACAAACACAAGGTGCAGCACCATAGTTTAAGTCTATTCTACAACTTCTCTGTTTTGTCCTGAGTGCCCTCACCATGGCTGTGGTCATGCTGCAGCATGGTGGTTTGTTAAATTAATTCTATTAACTTGTGTGTGAGTTTGATTTCTAGAATTGTTCCCAGAGCCTGTCACAGAGCACAAAGTTTGAACTGGTTTCTGGCTCAGACTGACAGTGCTTCCAGTTGGTTATCCCCATGGAACCATAGTGCCATGAAAACTGACTGGGCCACAGTGTTCTTCCCACTGCTTTCATCAGTGTTTTCTACAGCTCACATATGCTCAGCCGTAGCATGTGACGTACTTGCAGGAAGGTATATCTTGTGTCATGGTCTGAAGGTGATGCTGTGGAAGCATGTTCCTTCCATCAGTACTGTGCATGGAGAGTTCTTTAGTGTCCCTCCCTGCTTGAAGGATGTTCTGGGCCAGGACTTCTTGCAATGGGATTGCTCTTTTTTTACATTGCAGTTCTTTCTCAGATCACTCTGGGTCGTTGTGGATAACAAGAATAAAAGCGTTTTGCCCTGGGAGGCATTGAGACTGAATGCCTCTGAATGGGTGAGTCATCACCGTGACCAAGCCTACTGCTTTCTGCCTGGTGTCTGTGTATTATTTAATTAGCCTGTGTGCACTGTTCTCCTCGTATTTTTTTGTTTGTTGTCCTCATCCAGAAAAGAAAATCTGTCACTGGAGAAGGAGAGGAAGTTCCAGTGCCTAATTCTTAAGGGCAGTTCAGTCACTCTGGAGGGAGAAGAAAAAAAGAATCTGAGGGAAAGTAGCCTTTTTGTTAAGCTAAAAGCTGTGCTTCAAACCAGCTGACCTCTTTATTAGCAGAGTCCCTCAGGACACCTCAGGGCCTTTAAGGCTGTATCTGGATTGTGGAGGAGGCGTGCTTTATGAACTGTCCTTCATTCTTGAGTCCCAGGCTACCAAATCAGGGAGCAGACTAGAGAAAGCCATAGTTAATTTCCTTTACTTGCCTGTGGCGGACAGGGCAGGTACAAGGGTGATAGAATGGTCCTTGGTACTATCCTTTAAAGATCTGGGGCTCATATGTGCTGTGCAGCTTAACTGTAGTTGGAAAACACTGGAGGGTAACAGTTTGTATCAGTTTAAGAAGCTTTCTATCTTATCCTGGCATCTTCTATGATAAAATGGCTGGTGTTCATAGGAGTGGGAGAGGGGAAGCAGGCTACAGAACCCAATTCCAGTCCTTTTTTTTTCATATAGGGAGAGGCCTTGGTGTTCCACTGAAATGGTTCAGCCACTCTAGTAACTACAGTTAACCTGCTGTGAGTCTTGAAAAACCTGCACTATTGTCTCAGAAGAGAATCTGTGGAGGCAGCAGGGCTGGGAAGAAAGCAAAGTCCCCTTTGCACACACTTTTTCTAGATGTCCACTGGAAGATTTACAGCGTGATAGCCCAGACTGCCTCAGGTTTTCCCTCACAGACATACCGCAGACAGCAGCCCTGATTTCTGGGAAGGGTAGTATGCTTTAGTCCTAAAATGATGTGTTTTCTGTATGTGTTCAGGCTCTGTCACAGTGATTATTTAGAATTGCAATCCTTAAATATGGAGAGTGCCCAAAAAAGTCTAGAGAAGGAGGAAGGGTCGTTGGTGCTATTAGAATGTTGCCATACAGATAACTGTCATGTCCGTCATTTGGCATGATCTTTCAGTCTACAGTACCCCTTATTCAGCCTTTCACAGGCTGAGGATTATGTTCTTGTAGGACTTACAAGAATTAAGAGGCAATTGGAGGGAATGTCCCCTAATCCCCCAAGTCCAAATCTGTAATTGCTATTTGCTTTCAGTGCTGATGGTTAAAGGTTTCCTAAATGAACTCTGTTGCTTGGACTTGTCCTTAGTAACTCTAGTGACATGTTTCTGACATTACTAGTGCAGCTTCTAATCATACTTAGTTGTAGGAGCTGCAGAGGTTTCAGGTTTTCCTTGCTGCTTTTCAGTTGTCTGATTAATTTCAACATGGACCCTATTTAAGTGGCTCTGATTGCAGGAAATTGCTGTGGCATGTGATGCATGTCACAACAGTGCAGTGATTAAAGCCCCCGCGTGTCATTTACTGACTGATTGAGCTAATCACACTGAGAGAGTGGAAAATGTGTGGAGAGGAACTGGCATTCCTTATTGTTCAGGATTTTAAGCGTCCTGAATTAAGAGTCCAAATAAATGACAGTTGGACTGGAATTTCTTTCAATTTATATCATTTGAACCTTGCAACAAATACTCAAGTATGTCATCTTAGGAGGCAGAGTTGGCTTGCTCCTGTTTGAAGCTACACTGTAAGAACAAATTCAAGCAGGGATATTTTAAATAGTGTTGACTCTAAGGAGGTACCAAAACTAGCATCTGAATGAACTTTAGTGGCAGAGTCTTTGCTGGGGTGAAGTGTGAATATGAACTCTTTTTCTTGTTCCTTTTTAGTACATTTTCTATTTCTGCCAACATGGAGTATACATGATTATACCAGTATTATAATGGTCCTTTACTAACATTGTGGTTTTTTGTATTATTCCTCTGTTACTTCTCTGCAATTAGAAAGAGTTAATTTGGAGTTGAATTTCCTAGTTTTACAGGTTTCTGCCTCTTAATTTCTTGCTGTGTAGGCTTTCTTAACACAAGGGTGAGTTCTGTGTCACAGAACTCTGCTGGGCAAGGTTGACTGTTAGAGTGACCTGTGATTCACGAGCAGCAGGTGTGATATTGACTATGACCCAGTGAAAAAGGGTGGAAAAGAATAATTTCTGGAAGGGAAGGCAATGAGCTTTGTTGGGCAGCCATGATTGCGAGATACTTTGGTGCCTTTGTATGGCTATTGACTAACTCTCATGCCCCTGTTATAGTAGTTTTATGAGTGAGGGGCAGAACAATGAGACTGCTCTGAGATGGCTCAGGCTTATTCCATGGGGCTTCATCCTCTGTCCAGCTGCAAGATATTCTGTCCACACCTTTTCTTTGGTTCCACTATGCGTGCAGTGGGGAATACTGATAATCTGCTGCTGATTATTTCTGCTTTTGTGTGGCAGAGAAGGAATGAAGCTGCTGTTACATCTAGATCTCATGCATGCTTGTATCTAAACACTCTTGTTTCTTTTCCTTTTCCTTTAGGTACGGAACCTTGGTCCTTCTATTTCATCAATGGCTTTCTGAATTTCAACGTGGCATTTATTTTGGCACTGCTTGTGCTGCCATTGACTTGTCTCATGGAGTGTCTGCTTCAGAAATTTCATGGTGAGTGCAAGACAGCTGTGAGAGCCAAGCACAGACAGCCCAGATCTCAGCCTTGTTACTAAAGGGTGAGCTTTCCTGCCAAAGAGCAGCTTTGCTTTGTTGGAAATGAAACTAGGTTCAGAGAAAGTCTTTGGAGTAATAGGAAAGTTCCTAGAGCTTATTATTCAGTCCAATATTGACTCCGGTTGGAGTTGCTGTGTAGAAAGAATGCACAGTGAGATACATCTAGTTATGTGTTGTCTACAAAAGGGCAGAAACATTTTTCTCTTTAAGGATGATTCCTGTGTGCCTCCAACTCAGGAAGAAGAGTATGTTATCAAGGCTGAACTATCTATACCCAGAGTAAGCTTAGCAACTTGTATGGTCCATAACTTTCAACTATTCATGCAAATACATTAGAAATAGCCCCATCTGAAATCTTAAGGATGAAGGAAACTATGTATCCATTGTTGTTTCCATTTTACCTGCTGCTGGAAATGGTAGTCTGTAGAGTTATTTGGGGAACCTTTTACTGCTTCTTCCATTGCTACCTTTTTATACCACTGCCATAATGTTTTTGTGCAGCAGTTTGGGAGGACAATGTTATCATTTCCTTCTTGATTGTTGAGGCAGAGCCTACAAATAGGCATCCTCTGGTCTCTGCTGCTCCTGCCCATGTTGGGAGCAGCACTCTTCAACTTGCAGGGCTTAAGCCCTGGCAGGACAGTCTTGATATCACATGCTTTGGGAAGTCTCTCCATAGGTGTGGATATACTGAGAGTAGAGAAAGGAGGAACCAGAATATTCCCTACTTCACGCTGAGCTTTCTCTTAAATAAAATGCCATTACTTTAAATACAGGACACTGGGTAAGTGACTCTAGAGAGGAAAAAGGTGTTGAGGAAGCGTGAATTCTTCTCCACTGTTTTCCTAAGGAAGATTCATTAAGTGTCAGCAGCAGCCGCCAGATTCATCAGCCCAATGAGTGCTTCACTCTGATTTTATTTATTTTTTTTAACTCAATACAAGAAACAATAGCATCATAATCCTTGCTGAAAATGTATGTTAACGGGTATATTGGTTATATGTGTTCCTTGGATATAACGGGTGTACTGTCAGAAACCAGTAAAAGCTCAATAGGAGCTCCTGTAAATGCAAGATTTCCTGCTGTTCACTTGGTGTTCTTGTACTTAACAGCAGGAGCGATTCTGCCAAGTGCTTTGTTCTTATTGTCTGTGAAATGCCGTTAGCTTAATTGTTTAACTCTGCTATTGGGAGTACCAAGGGGGCAGAAAAGGGACTGAAAATTGTCAGACACTGTAGAACCCTCCTCAGTGTGACTCAAATTCAGGGTAATTGTTGTTATTTTTGATTCAGTTATTTCCTCTGCTAAGCAGAAGGTGCCTCTGAGACCTCTTATGGTGTTATTTTTGTAATGAAACAATGAAGATTGTGGAAACTTCAGTCACTAAACAACCATTTGTTAGTCTAGAGGAGATCCTATCTCATCTTTTAATGTATAGCACGATACATAGCAGGAACTCTAGTATTTCTGACTGCCCATTTAGACTTGTAAATTCTTGATGGGTTTTGTCTCTTGCTTAGATTTAGTAACACAGTCCCTTATTTTCTGCTTTTGGTCTTCTAAAGTCTGTTGAAACTGTTAGTGTTGTAGCAATCTATAAAACTTCTCAGATCAAATTCTGTACTGACTGTTTGGACATGTTACCTGGGTTTTACCAACACAGCTGCTCAGAACATGGTGTGTTTGTGTCTGAGGGCAATGGTTTGGATCTGAAAAAGAGAAATTTGATTGTGAGACATGATTGTGCAAGAGGGGGAGTAGGATAAACCCCTCATTCTTATATTACTACTTTGCTGAGTGTTTGTTTCTTTCAGTTCAGAATCTGGGCCGTCCCTACTGGCTGACACTAGCTCCTATGTACATTTGGATTATGATTTTCTTCAGTCAGCCCCACAAAGAAGAGAGGTTTCTCTTTCCCATCTATCCCCTTATCTGCCTCTGTGGTGCTGTGGCTCTCTCTGCTCTTCAGGTAAGTTTAAGTGGAACATGTTGTTTTTGTTTTTTTTTTACTGAGCTCATACCTTTAGGAAGCTAACTGTTAGCTGACTGCTTTAACATTGCTTCCTGAAGTTTGGGAGCATCTGCAGAATATCTGTGTCCATGACACAATCTACAGGGATTACATAATTCAGGACTGTCCTACACATACCTTTCGATCATTGTCTTTAGTGTGTTAGCTGGTACAGTTTTATTTTTGAACCATGTGTCATGGACAGATGTTGAGGCTCTGGAATCAAAATGCACAGCTGTTCTAACTCTCTGTGTGTGTCTTGCTGATTTTACAAGTTAAACCATAATCTTCCTCTACAGGTTGATTGAGAGTATGTGAAAAACTATTAGCCCTCTGTAAGATGTGATGTAAAAGCAAAAATATTTGGGATTTCCCTCCTGAGCATCATACAGAATGAGCTCATCTAATTATCTTGGATTTCAGTGCAGACTGCTTAACAGCACAGCAAAAACAGATCAAATTTCATAGCTTTATAAGGTGATCAGAAGCTTGTGTGAAGTGATAAATGATTGAGAGTATTTCCTTGCCACTAATTATTTCATGATGACTTCGAGTTGTTCTCTTATCCCAGGTGGGAATTTCTGGAGAGGAACAGTTATGGTGCTGTAGTGTCAATACAAAACAACATCCAAGAGATGTCATGAGGATTAGTAACTTATTACAGCACTGTGCCTCCTTCATCTGCTCTTAAGCAAGCTTCAAGGGGTAGGAATGTGTGTATGTAGGAAACACATTTTGTTGTATTGTAGTAGGAATCCTTTGTTAGTTAAAAAAAGGAAAAGTGATCTTGTTTAGGCATCGGGAAATTGCATTGGACATTTGGAAGAGCCAAAAATTGGTTGTTTAGTAAATATGACTTGAAACACTTCATAGAGTAAAGCACTGATGTTGATTGATATAAATCTTTCCAAAGCTGAAAATTATTCATCTTTCCTCTGTTAGAGGCACAGGAATGCAGTCACTAGTCTGTTAGAGCCTGTTCCAGCTGCCAGTAATGCTGCTATTACTCCTCTGTCCTGCTATCCACCACTGCTGGCTGTTCTGTCCTGGGCTCCCCACCACCGTTTCCTGCATCCCTCAAATCA
>NW_009931432.1:13429-84369 GCF_000696875.1 Nestor notabilis | reverse complement strand
TTCCCTCGTCAGTTGCTATTCTGATGTTGATCTTCCATCACTGCTGATGCTTTGCAGTATTAAGCTGGAGCACCTCAAATGAGTTTCAGTCTTTATATTTTACAGGATCAAGCTCTGTAATATCATCAGTTTCATTGCTCTGGCTGATAATTGCTATGTGCTATCAAAACATTCATCAGAGGGTGGTGATTTAGGACCTTTACCAAATATGGCTTTAGGAAAATATATGGTATATTATTTCTGTCCTGCATATTTTAACAGTTTGATGACATTTTGTCCAGTATTTAGTATCCAGCTGAGAATTCAGAAATGATTGCCCACTACTACAAGGTTGTCAGAGTCTACTCCTCTAAACCATGTGGATCTGGCCTTTATGAGAAAAATGCAAACAAGACGAGGAACAGAAACAAGGTTAGAATAGGAAGTGAATAATCACTCCTGCAGAAAGGCAAAGCAGGAGGGAGGGACCAAGCCAAGTGTGGATGTTGTTCTTCCTGGATATTCCCAGAAAGGCTTTTAAATTAGGAAAACCTAAAGGGTTTACCTTTCAATAATTTCAGTGGCTTGTGTTTAAAGGTGGATGCAGAATATGCTGTGTGTTCTTTTATCCACTTCAAAGCTGTAGTTTGTGCAGACAGGGTAAACAACCATAGATCACTCAGTAAATCTGGGTCATGGAACTTCTTTTAGAGAGGAAGTCAGTCCAGCGCTGGAAGAGAGGCCTGTCTGTGTAGGGATGTTCTACACAGTGTCTGAAAGGGACACTTGCTACTGGTTCACCTGGGAACAACCAAGCTGGAGCCCTCGTAGAGAACACTTTAAAGCTTGACTGGAGGCTTTCCTAGGGACAAGAGCTGAAAACATCTTTAAGTACCCTAGATTATCAGTTAAGTAATGTGATTGAACCTTGTGAGGTTCTGTGCGTTTTTTATGGTTCTGAGTGAAAAAATGAAGATCAAAGACCATGTGGGAGGTGCAGGCACTGCTGAAAGGTCCTAGGAAAACCAGGATTTTGCTAAAGATACCACAGCTGGGGTAATTTTATGTTCTCTCTTCTTTTAATATTTCCTCAGAAATGTTACCACTTCATATTCCAGCGCTACCGTCTGGAACACTACACAGTCTCCTCCAACTGGCTGGCTCTGGGGACTGTCTTTCTCTTTGGCCTTTTGTCATTGTCACGCTCTGTTGCCTTATTCAGAGGTTGGTATATTAGATTTGTTCTGTGCTTTCTTGGGTAGCGGTCTTGGCAAATCTTAGTTTAAAAAGATATGGTCTTTAAGTACTTTCTTGAATCAAAGCCATACAGTGAACCTTCTCATTTCATCATTATTTCTTTGCTTAATGGTAGCCATTGTCAGTCAAGACAGGAGAACATGAATAAGGGTGGTAGAGTACAAGCACTGCTAAAATGAGGGCGAGCTTTGGAATCCAGGCACTTTTTAGCATAGGCCAATTAATTGATTCAAGAAATTATCAGTTAAAGTCATGTATGAGCAATTTATTGTAGTCTTTCAAAAGCAGTCATGAAAATATCACCTATTTCTTTAGCTTTATTTAAGCTTTCTGCCTTCCATAGGCTACCATGGACCCCTGGACCTCTACCCAGAGTTTCACAGGATTGCTTCTGACCCAAGCATTCACACTGTGCCAGAGGGGAGACCGGTTAATGTCTGTGTGGGAAAGGAATGGCACAGATTTCCAAGCAGCTTTCTCCTGCCAGATAAGTAAGTCATTTAATATAAAAGGTACAACTTTGTGACATTCATAAGAAGGGGCATTTCTCATAAGAATTATTTATGGGAGTAACCTTCAAGTAACCTATGACACCAGCATATCCAAAACAAAGGGTTCTGAAGTTTGTTGTCATCAGACTATGTTGGCCACAAGCTACTGAAAATTTGTAGTGTGAGTGCTCCTCCAGCAGGTCTGCCTAGGAATGAAATGTCCTTGGTTATGCTTTTCTCCATACAAAATGTTACTATCTCCTGCATTTTCCTGCTGGGCTTTCTGACACTGTTCTCTATAGTTGGCAGCTCCAGTTTATCCTCTCAGAATTCAGAGGCCAGTTACCAAAACCATTTGCCAAGGGACCAGTGGCCACACGGATCATTCCCACTGATATGAATGACCACAACAAGGAAGAGCCATCTCGATATGTAAGGATTATATTCCTGTTTTCTTTACCTTACTGTATAATTTGTATTAATATAATGCCTATGATTAGGTCTCCCCATTTTGTCTCTGTGGGACTGTACAAGTTACATCAAAAAATGGGCTCTTTGCAGCACTTGGAAATTTCCCCATTGATGTGAGTGGTTTCTGTTTGCATTTCATCTGCCTATATTTCATTTGAAGACATAATAAAAAAGAAGTGGAAGTAATAATTCCTACTTATTGCAATTTTGGGTTTAGTATAATGTATTACTGTGATCACAGGAAAGTGAACTGAATGAGTAGTTTGAAATCCCCTCAGAAAATGTTTGTCACTGAGCAGGGATTGAAATTTTCCTTTGTATTTTCCTTTCTTTTTAAATATAAATGTTTACACCATATTTGCAACTGAGAAGGAGGACTTAATTTGGAACTTCACTGAAACAATTGCATCAGTGATTTCAATGGGAGTCTTTTAAAATAATATATACTGGTGTTATTAATTTCTTACTTTTCCAGCTTGTATTGTGTTACCTAAGCAAAACCAGTGCACACGTATATGAATATGTTAAAATTATTGTCAACTGACTTCTTTAAATTATTGAGCAGGTTAAATCTTAGCAGTGCACTAAATATTCTTTGCAGTGCAGCAGGTATTTAGTCATCCTTTCTTTTTTTGTCCAGAGGGTTGAATGGGGGGAACTGCCAAGAAATGCATAATCTTTTCTTCATTCTCTTAGCACCTTGGAGGGTAGCTTTGGTATGTCTATCAGTATATAGGAAGCACCCACATGTAATGGACCAGGTCTTTGATTTACATGAACGGGTCTGTTCTGGCTGAGGCAGTAAACATATGCTTCATTATGTGGCTCCTGTCTTTGGCATGTTAAGACATTGTACAAGCACTTGCGATCCGCTCATGGAAGTGGATACTGTACTGTCACGCAGGAGCAAATCTTGTGGGTAAAAGCAGGGATCAGTCTTCTGCGTTAAAGCACACTTATTTTGAGCCTCATTATGTAGTTACTGGAAATGGGAAGGAGGCGTGTTCCCACCTGAGAGAAGCTGTCTACTGCAGTGTATTTAATTTACCAAATCTTTAACTGTGGCATATTTTTAGCACAGACAGCTGGCTGGTGTGCAGCCTGTGACTAATGGAGCAAAACACACTTTTGTTTCATGGTTGTTTCTTAATGTCACCCTACAATTTTATTATTTCTTATGCAAGCAAAATGGCCTAGGACGTTAGAAATTAGCTACAAAATGTGAATTTTAAATGGAGTTTTAAAACTCTTACTTCTGCCCTGCTAATAACACCAAGAGAACAAGATCTTTTTTTCGAGTTTAGTGAGCTTGTTAAGTGCAAACATACCCAGATTTCTTTAAAAAATAGAAAGTTACCAAGCACTGGAAAGGACCATCATAGCAAATAAATCTAATCAGCATGAGTCTATTGATCATTTAAAGGGGAGAAAACAAATGGTTCAAAAGGATTATTTGAGCCATGGAGCTTAAAACCAATTAATGGCTGCAGAAATAGGACTGATCTCTCAGTTTCAAGTGCAAGTATCTATTACTGCTCTGCTTGAAAATTGAAGAGTAAATCTTGATGTTTCTGTTGCTATGAGACACTGGGGAAAAGAGTGATTTGATCTTCTTGTTTTGCAATTCTTCTTTCCTTAATCATGTTGAACAGCACTTAACTTGTACTTGTCCTACTGGGGAGATGCATTTGTCTCTAAAACTGCTAAGAAAGAGATAAGGAATATTGTTTCTTACAAGGATGCATCCAAGCAGGAATAGTAGATTAGGCCTAAAAGTTGAAATTGTTAAAAACTCCTGCCTTCAGAGCAATTTTTTTGGTTTTTGAACCACTTTATTTGCACTTCCTTTCCAGTTCTCTTTAGCTCTGTTTTGAGTGGTAGAAACCACCTGAAGCTTGGTCTCATTTTTGAAATATGTGTTTGATCAGTAAAACATTTCTGGTTTTGCTCAAAACAGTTGAACTTTATCTGTGGTAAACCAGACAAGCTCCAGTTGTACTCTGGCTGGCCAGGGTAGCATCCATCCAGACACCACTGACAGACATTTGGCTAGAGTAGTACAGCAGCAGGCGGTGCCCTTAGCTCCATCTCTGTACTGAATGGTGCCCATTCCTGTTATTCAGGATGTGATCAGATTTAGTTCTCTACCACTTAGCATAGTGGTTGCATTGAATAAAAAAAGATTGAGAGGAGGAAAAGGAGAAAGGCGAATAGAAAAGGACAGGATGTAAGCCCTTGCAGCTCTGTTCACTAAGACTGACTTCTTTCTACAAAGAAACATCTCAAGTTCTGTACACTGCTGAAGTCTTATGTAAATCCCCAAATAAATGCTTAGGTGCTTTGTCTGCTCTCTGACCGGGATGAATATTATCCTTAGCTTCAGTGTAACTTGTAAGAATGCACTCTGCTCTACTGGCAGTGGTAGAAGGGAAATCTTTCACCTGGCAGATAATCCCTGTGCACTGGAAACAGCCCTTTAGGGAGCATTTAAAATGACAGAAGTGAGATCAGCTTTAGAGCTTGAGGCAGTAACTTGTCTTTCTCTGAATGATTCTCCATCACTTAGAGAGGAACTTGGTTAGTGGTTTGGGAATCTTTCTGCTAATGAGCCAGAACCTCTCTCAGGGCCTGGAATGTTCTCTCATACAGTGCAAGAAGTGGATTCAACATTCTCCTCAGCTGAGTTTCCCATGGTGTGATTTCATTTGTCACTCAGTTTTGATGCCACAGAGCCATCTGGTATCCACCTTACAGAACTTGCTTTGCTCCAGTGGCTGAATATCATTATGCCAGTAAAAGCTCAGCCTTGTTGCTGTCTGCTGCATCCATGAGGGGCTCATTTTTGGATGCTTTGTAATAATATAGCTACCTTGGTACAATTTAAACATGTGTTAGGCCTGGGATTAGTTCACTTTTGAAAATGTGATGTAGATCACTTAAAGACAATTAAATCTTCAACAGGAGGACTTCATCCCTTGTTTGCAACCTATTCTCTCCTCTAGATGTCTTAAGCTCAACGCAGAGGTTTCTACACAATGTAGCCTCTTGTTGGACTACCTTGTATGAAACTTATCTCTGATGGATATTATTAAAAGGAAATTTGTCCTCCTAGGAGCTCAAGTCATCTTTGTAGCTGAAAGTTTACATTGTCTTGTCAGAGTTATTCCTCAACAGCTATGGGGTACCTGTGAGGAGGAGGCTGTTAGCCAGAAAGGGCACAGGGTATTCATATAAATGAATAGTACATCCTGTTCATATCCAAGAGCACTTTCCCCAGCAGGAAAGAGAAGGTTGCATAATGTGAGTCTTCTGTGGACACTGCCCACAGCTCATTTAGCTGGGCAGTCACACACATAAATCATTTCTGTGATGCTGCTTCCTTGAAGTGGTACTTCCTCAGAGAGGGACCCTAGAACTCTGTTCCTGTGACCAGTCCAGTAGTGGGAGTTCGTGTTCCCCCACAAAGGTTTTACTTGCAAACATATTCAAAATATTTTACCATGTATCCTGCATGAAGCATTTCACCTGTTGCTAGAAAATGAACCCCTTCTCAGTTGTAAGTAACAGCTTATATGAATGAACATACACAACCAGAAGCCTACAGGAAATAAAATGCAAGAATGTCTGTCTTTCTGCAGATTGATATTTCTAAATGCCACTATTTGGTGGACTTGGATACAGCAGCTGAAACCCCAAGGGAGCCAAGGTACTCTGCCAACAAAGAAGATTGGGTAACCATTGCCTACAAGCCATTCCTAGATGCTTCCAGGTATGCTTTACACATTTGAGAGGGAGGGAGGAAGAGTGGCAAGTCTGAGAACTAATTCTGTTCAGTTATCCGCTTGCAAAAGTAACTGTGCACGCGGGGGGAAAGATACATTGGCAAATGCTAGCTTGTAATCTAGTTTCCAGTAAAGGCAGCTTTCTGGCTACAGTGGAACCTTTGTCAAACTTCTACTTGCAAAATTGATGACCTAGGTTGCTTTAGAGGGTGAAGCTAGGTGAGAAGGGTGGTGAGGAGGAATGTTTTTGGAAAGAATCCTCCCTGTTCACTTCTTGCTGAAGTAATGTTTTTTGTTTTGCTTTCTAAAGAGATGAGGTGTAGTCTCCTTCCAACAGACTTTGTAATCTGCTGACTTGTTTCAGCCAAATTCAAGGCAGGTGTAAGTCAGTCTCAAAGAGTATGAGCTCTTAAAATTTTATGAAAGGTGGCAGACAGAGAGAGGAGGCAGTCTCACCAAGTCAGCAGGATCACACCTTTATTAGGCATCAGGGAATCCATGGGAGAGACCTGTGTAAGAATATGTTTTTTATTAGTTCTGCTGCTCACTGAACAACTTGCTTTTATGTTTGAACAGGAACTTCTGTGAGAAGCAGAGATTGAAATTGCTCTTCTTCAGGCTAACAGGGGGTGGAATCAGGGTTGTCAGACTGGTAATGTTGTTAATACATTCCTGCAAATACAGAAACTCTCAGCTGTAAGGGGATCGTTAGTTAATATAAAGTCATTTAAAACTCTGGTCATTTAGGTGTCATAACAGGAGAGCTCTGTAAAAAAAAATCTCTGTTAAAAAAAAAAAAACAAAACCAAACCAAAACCCAAACAAACACACAACCAAAAAAAACCACCCCAAACCAAAAACTAACACAGAGTTCACTTCCCTCCTATTTTTTTATGTGAGACCTTATTACTTCCTAGTAATAGGACCCTCCAGGGAGGAGGGCTGGTAAAAGCAGTTGAACAGTGAGAAAGAGTGATAAGGTTAGAGCAACTCCCAGAAGTGCTCTCATGTTCCCATTTTGCTGACACAAACAAGTTTTTTGGCAAGGTCTTTTATGAACTATGTTTTCCAAGAGACCTGCTGTTATATTTGGGCAGGACTTTAGAAAGGGAGAATGAGATGGCCAATGAGTCTTGTTAATGAGGCAAAAGAAGAAGCATCTGTGTAAGAGTTTTGCAAAGGACTCTTTGTGCAAAGCGTATACCCCTGCATGTGCATTTCTGCTTTTAAGACACATTCATGTGTTTTTTAAAGCTGGTTTATCTTGCTGTCCTCTGCTGAACAGCCAAGCTTTGATTGTTTGGACCTCATCTTAAGTCCTTTGAAGTCAATCAGAGGTACTGACTCAGGTCCAAGTGACCCTTTAAACTACCTTGGCTTAACCATGGGGCTGTAATGCTGACTGGAATCAGTGCAAGGAGTTAAGCTGGAGCTAAACACATAGTACTGAACTGAGTCCTTGTTACTCTCTTCACTGCTTTAATGCTGTTTCCACTAGTCACTCTATGACATTTTTCTTCTTCTCCCCCTTCCTTATTAGGGGAAATTGATAGGCCTAAGGAATTTCCCTATTTACTGCTAAACCCCTGCATCCCGCCATGCACAAATATCTAGCTTGCTTCTCAGGAATTTGGCTGAATATGTGGGTAGATGTGGTGGTGCAGCTCTGTGCTTCTAGGGGAAATGCTGTCAAAGTACTTCCTGCCAGACTGAGGCTGGTAAGTTATGCCCAAGCTTGGCAATGCAAATTGCAATCATTTTGATTTGATATATGACACTGTGTGCTGCATTTAGATCTAAATTCCAGCTAGATTCCTAAGCTGTATGTTTCTTGTTGGTTAAGTGTCTCTGCAAGCCTGCAGCCAAAATTTGGTAACCCACTCAGTACAGGGATGTTGATTCTTGTGAGTGCATGTGACTGTTACCACTGGAAGTAATAGCTTGGCTTGTTGCAAAGGTAGCATCTCACTATGGAGCAGCAGGGAGTCACAGGGAGATGCTGAAACTTCAGAGCGTACTGACCGTGGTAATAATGTAAAGGCAGAATACTGAGGGTGGGGAAAGCACAGCGTACTCACTGGCTATGTAACTGGCAAGACCTTAGAACAGCTCATCTAAAGGTGATGGAGAGGGAAGAGGATCTTTTGAGCTGCTGTGTCCTCCTTAACAAAAGATGCTGTTGCACTAGTGGGAGACTGGAATAGAAGAGGGTTTGCAGAACATGTCCCAGGAGGAGATCAGGCAGTAAGACCCTTAGCCCGGCTGGTGTCGCCTGTCAGCCTTCTCTGCTCCTGTTCTTGTGCTGCATGGAAATTCTCCATGCTGTTCCTTATCAACAGCTCACAGCTGGAGCAGAGGGGAGGTGTGGTGCCTTCACCAGTGGAGGAGGCCAGGTTGCCATAGCAGCACGTCTGATTTCCAGTCCTGCTGTTAGTACCTCCAGAACTCCTGCAGTTTGGAGCGCTGGGCTCTGTCCCTTCAGCAGTCAGCAGGTGGGGCAGCTTGAGTGCACAGTGGTAGTGAAGGACTAGAAGGGCATGTGCTTACCTGGGGGGTATCACTGATGCTGAGAGAACCAGCAGTGTCTCCCCATCTTGTCACCCTGCTTGTCTGACAGATTCTCCTCCCCCCGAAGAAGGACAGTAGGCCAGAAACCATGGCCTGCCTTTGTCATGTATTTTAAATTTCTTTCTGTAATTTGGCCCTTGGAGAAGAGGTGGGGTAGATGTGTGATTCGGGTGTTCAGCTGAAACTTGGTGCTGCCATGACTCTGTCCAGGTCTCTTAAACTTTCCCTGTGTTGCAGTTTCCCACTTGGACCAAAAGTTCATTAGCTCCCCACTAATCTCCAAGAGTTTGTTGGCAGTGAATGGAAGAGTGAGGAGCTTCAACTCTGTAACAGCAGTGGCAGGTGAATACCTATGCACTGTTTCGCATCTGAGTATTGCAGTTTTGCTGCAACATCTATGCAGAGGTATCCCATGGCGAATGTTCCTAATCGGTCTGTTGCGCTCCTCTCTCTGAATGCGTCATAGCATTTCTAAAATAAGACAGCATTGTTTGCTTTATTTTTTTCCCCCTGAGTGTTGCTGAGTTGTAACTTGCGTAAAGTAATGGGACCCAGGCAATTCTCAGGAGAAGAAATGACATAAGTTTTGCAGTAGATTGGCAGCTGACAGATGAGCTAGCCCACTGGTAATCACAAATCTGCCTAGCAGTTGAGTGAGATGCCAGGGTCTGTCTCACCTTGCAGACCCAGGCATTAGCTGTTGTCCTTTTGCTGAGATTAGAAAACCTCATTTGTAAAGCAAGTACTACCAGTGTGTTGTTCTGTCTGTGGCTGCAGCAGTCTCCTTTGCTGCTAGTCAGCCCTTGCTTTGTTTGCTTCTGTCCTTATCCCAAGTCTGTAGAGTACCAAGCCTGCCAGAGTGGGCACTGCAGAGTCTCAGAGGGGGAACACTGAGACTTGCCAATTCCATCCAGCTGAAAGGTACTCTGAGGGTACCAGTGATGCCCTGAGACCGTTTCAGGGGTGCAGGAAGTACTCCTATGAGTTTAGAAAGTTGTTGGCAGGCCTGAGAATGGAGAAGATAAGGAAATCCCAGCAAAGCCACTTCTGTGGTTTCACTTCATTTTAATTTGAGATGATAGGTAGAGCTGTTTCTCTCAGAGTTCAGAAACTGATCATTCTGGGGAGTTTAGCTGCAAGAGAGTAGCAGTAACACAGTTGTAACCAAAAAATTGGTAAGCTGAAAGGATCCCAGAGCTAGCAGATTTGTGGGGAGGGTTCTTACCAGGGTCAGACACATGGTTCTATTGGTAGAGTCAGTGAAGATGCATCCATGCTGTTTGCATTTCTGAGCATGTACCACCCTCCTTCCAGCCCAGCAGAATAGCACATCTCAAATCCAGCACCTGCTTCCACACAATAATTGGGAAATGTCCCCTGCTACTTATGAAGTACAAAGCACTATGAAAATGCATCCTTTTTTACAAAAGGGAAGGAGGAACAGAAATGTTACTTCTGAACCGAGCTGCGAGGGAAGCTGCCAGTGTAGTTTTCAGGTCTGCAGTTCAGTGACTGCAGAGCAAGGAGCATTTGGGGGGTGGGGGGGGGAACCCATTGAACACCTCCCCACCCAAAACCAAATTCCAGCTCTTGTTCTTTGAAAATAAATGACCCCAGCAGTTCAATTCACTCCTGCTGAACTGGAGGCTTCTGGGACTCAGCGCGAGTCTCACATTGACGTCAGCAAGTGCAAATGTAAATCTCAGCTGGCTCTGATAAATGGTGCTGCTAATTGAATTAGAGAGCACTCCAAGCCACCAGCTAATTACGCTCCTCAGGAAGCTGCTTTGCCAAGGTCCATTTAATTCTATACTGGCTGAGCACTCCGAATCTGGCACAGAAAAGGGGAAATATATTACAGTTTCCCACTGAGGGGCACATATTTTCCAGCTCTTTACGCTGAGCCGTCTGCTTGCTCCAAACGCTTGGGTTTTCAATAAAAAAATATTCTTAGTGCAAAATTAATGATTGGTCACATTGTTCTAACATATCATTACCCTGGTTTGATAAGAGACTTTGTCTCGTTCCCTTTAATGGTGCTTTATTCCATGTTACATGACATGTTTTCCCTACTTTTGTTTTATGAGTGGCTAAATTGTTTCTTAGGTGCATTGTTGGTACAAAATTTAACACATAGAGGAAATGCAAACATTAATGGGTTTTCAGAGAGCTTTGATCGTGAGCTTCCTGTGTATGCCTATAGTTAGAAGGTACTAGGTCCTGCACATGTGGCAGACATTCGACTTCCTCCTGCCTCTTGTTTCTACCATTCCGTTCTCTTCTTTCTTCTCATTTTTCTTTCTGAATTCTGTTGTTTCTGGGGTAAGAAGTTCAGGCTACAAGATGCAGTTTGGAAGAATCTCCCACCACTGCATTTATCTAACTGCTTCCATCCCATGTCAGTCTGAGCATGGGAGGGGTAACGTGAACATACTCATTTTGCAGTCCTTGCTTCCATTCCCAAAGAGCCTCCACTGGCATTAGTAGAATTGAGTTGCTTTCTCCTGAAGTCCAATAGGTAATTGACAAAAATACCCTTAGTACCAAATGGCACAATGGTTCTGGTTCTTCTCAGCCTACTGGTGAGTGAGCTCCTCTATCCTAACTGGGAGCTTCTTCGGGTGATGCTGCAGTCACTTCCCTAGAAACAAAAAAACTGGAAAAGAATTCAGACCCCTCCCCCAGAACATGGGATATCTCCCATGTCTGAAGCACAGCAGGAGCTGGGCAGAATTTGCCTGTTAGCTCCAGCCTAGAGCCCACCACTGAAAGAGCCTTGCTGCATCAGTGTTCCAGTAGCAAGCCACTGTACTCTTGGCTACCCAGCTTGGAGTGATTGTGGCCTTGACACTGACATGTCGCTTTGGAGCTCTATGCTGATTAAGGCTACGCACACTCATGGTCTCTGGGGGACAAATTTAGAAGCAAATGCAAATAGAACATTATATATATTCACTGTCATCTGCCATCCCAACCCCTTCCATGTGCCATCTGTTGTCTGAGGTTGCTGAGCCTGACGAAGCAAGGTGACAGGAGGTAAAGGTTCCCTGTCTGAATTTAAAGCTCAGTAATGACTTCCTGAGCTGTAGGTGCATCAGCAGCCATGGTTCTGTTATTGCTGCTGCTGAAAGCAGGCATCCAGGGCTTTGCTAGTGTGTAGTTACCAGCAGCAGAGAGAGCAGCTTTGTGCTTGTGTCCAGTCTGAATCTCTTTTCAAGTGAGAAGGTTGCCGCTGAACAAATGCAAGGGCTGACCTTATAGCTGTGAAGCAGGTATGTTGCTGCTACCATTTACCATGTCATATTCAGGGTTTCATGTTTTTCTGTGTGAGATGTGATTCTCTGAGCACATAAATATTACTAATTTTCAGATGCCTCTTTTTTACATTGCCTTTTTTTATCCTGTGTCCTTAGACTGGAACCAGTGTAAACTTTTCCCTTTTCACTCTTCTAAGTCTTGTTAGTGAAGAGTCATTTTTCTATGGCACCAGCAGCCTGACTAACACCTGGTGGAAACCAAGAACTCCTTGACAGTTTAAGTAGTACATCATTTCACCTTGAAGAGCAGCGTGAACTTCACTTTTAGGGTCTCTTCTGGCTAAATGAATCTTACAGCTCTTTATTCCAGGAGCACATATTTGTTTTGGGGGAGGAGTACAGGATTATAGATCAGCTGTGGCCTTTATATACTCATTCACTGTATTGTTATTTGTCATGAGTGCCTTGGCATTATGTATGACATCCACTGGTGGGAAGAGCACCTATCGTTCTGCTCTGTGTTTCTCATAATTTTCCACCCTCAGTATTTTTCCCATCAGTCATTCCTGCCTCTCCTTTTTACGAACAGTGTTCTCCCATTTTACTGCTGATATAAACTGAAGCAGTGAACACTGACATTTAAACTGCTGCTAGTAAGGGCTGAGTTACCAGCAAAGTTAAGAGCATGTAGAGAACTTTTGTTGCTCAGAGTTGTTGTTTCAGGCTGTCTGCAAGCTCAGGATGGTTACACTAAGCTGGCTTATCTGGGAGGATAGTTTTGCTACTATCAGCTCCTGGAATATCCTTTTGTTCTAGAAAGCAAAAGCTGAATCCTGCACATTCTGAACATAGGCCATAAAGACCACATGAGCACAGCCATGTGAGCTGTATTGGGCCTGTGTTTCAGAATATTAAGAAGTAAAACGTGTAAGGAGAGTTTCTCACAAAAAGTGTAGAGAGGAGGAAGTAGAGACAGGACAGTGGTGTTTCTGCAGAGCTGTGAGAGGTACTGGCACTGAGAGTGAATACAGGTGGTTAGTTGGGTTGCTGCAGCAATCAGACCCACTGTTCCTGGGTGCCCACTTTGTCGTACAGTGCTGGCCTGGGCAAGCAGCCAGTATGTGTAGATGCATCCAGGCCAAGGGGAGGATGTGAAGTGGGTGCTGTTGTCTGAGTGCTGTCAGCTCTATGTCTGGACTCGGCAACTGAAAGCATTTTCAGTACTACAGATTGTATACTTGGGACCTCAGCCATCAGCTGAAGGTGCTGCCTTCCTCTCTCTCCCTGAGCTGAACCACACAAGACTATTTCAGTGGATTACTTCATCTTAACCCAAGCACACATCCTGAGCTCTGGGGAATTGGGCTAGTTTCTGTACCTTTCTTAGGAGGTAGCAGCAAGCTGGTACTCTACCTTATTTTTCATTTTCCTTGTTGTAAACAGCATCCCAAGCAGCTGGAACGCAGTCACTTCTCCTTGTTTTTCTTTCTTTTCTTTCCCTTTTGCTAAAGGGAATTGAAGTGAAACCACACCATTTGGAGAGAGCAGCCATGGTAGCAATGGTGGGTTGTCAGGCTCAGAGGAGGAGATGCCAGAATAAGTTCAGCAGTGACATGATGTTCATTAGCCACAAGAGATGGAGGAGGCAAATCAAGCATTTGTTTTCAAAGGGATGCCTTTGCCTCTAGTGACTGGCGGGAGGGCTGACCTCCAATTTCTAGGCACAAGGAAATGACAGCTGCAAAAACTGTTCCTTGTTCAGAATACACCAAAATTACCATCTTCTGCATAGTTATTTGCTACTAAGAGATTCTGCTTTGAACATGTTCCGATTCCAGCACCTCAGGAATTCACAAAGAGCAGCCATTTCCAGTGATTCTTTTATTTAGAAACTTTGCTGGGTGCTTTACAATTTGTAAAGAGCCTAAGCATTATCACTGAGCTTTTTGTTCTTCCAAGTGAAGCAATCAGCGTTTTCATACCCTAAAGCACAAGCCCAGTGCTTGGCAAAAAGCAGGCTTACAAGATGCTGGATGTTGAAAGGAGGCAGTCTCACAGTTAGAAGGGCTTGTAAATTTTAGGAATTCATACTTGTTCAGCCTCTCTGAGAGTAGATAATATCTTCTGCCTCAGTTTCCCCTCTCCAGTGTGGGAAGAATACTGTTTTGTCTGTCACTTTGTTTAAAGAGGGAAGATTTCAACTGAAAAAAATGCCTTGCTTTGTGCTTGTATGGCATCTTATGTAACAGGACCCTGCTACTGAGTGGTGCTGTAGCAATGCAAGTAGGTATCACCAGTCTTTTTCTGGACTGTCTTTTACTCCAAGTTGCAGGAGATCAGGAGCTGCTTGTTCTCAGATGAATTACAGTATGGCTAAGAACCCTAGAAGCCTCCAGGGAGATGTAGTTCACAGTGGCAGTTCCTGCCATTGTTTTCTTAGGCTCCGTTTTTGGAAGATACCCAGTGCTGTCTTACAGTAAGCGAACAAAATGCATTTCAGCTTTCTTCTGAAAAAGTGACTTGAATTGAATGTCCAGAATGTTGGCTGTGTTACCAGCAAAGCTGTGTGAATTGCAGTGACCAGCAAGTACATACTGGATCTGTACCATCCCTGACCACTTAGCATGCTGTAAATCAGATTTGAGTGCTGCTGCTGCTTTTCCATGCTTTATGTGGATGGAGTTAGAGTTACATCTGTCAAAGGTCGATAGTTTACCAACAAGTTGATCTTAAAGAGAGCGCCTTCAACGCAGAGTAAGCAAGATTCTGCTCCAGCCCTGCTTTCAATAAGTTGCTCAATTTTTGAAGCTTCTGGCAAGGTTCAGTGTTGCTGCTGAAGGACATTTTATTTGTCTGCTTCACATTTAAACCTGGATTGTACTATTAGTTTGCTCAGTAAGAGAATACATGCATTTAAAATGTACTCAGCTAGCTCAGCTCCAGCAATTAGCAGCCAAACAAAAACTACTAATTTGATGGAGCCATTAAACCCTCCATGCTTGAGTACTCCAGTGGTCCAATTGTTGCAAAGTGCTGTGAAATGCCAGCTCCCAGCACTAGCAGGGCATGGAGTGAACGCTGGCAGCCTGCGGCAGAGTCCCTTGTAGGCTTTAGAGCAGTTCATCCCTCTTTAATTCAATACCTTCAACACAAGAGCAAAACTTCAAAATGCCAGTGCCCTGTCAAAGCCTCTGTCTGCTCTCCAGACATGTGCAGAGGAATAGGCAGCCAGAAAGATTGGACAGAAAAGAGTTGATGCCAGGAGCTAAATGCAGCCTTGCTATTTCCACCTTCATAGTGTGCCCTGAGGAATGGGAGGCCTACCTCTCTGTGTGATACCAAAGACCCACAGGGCTGTATTGTCTGCTTTTTGGACAATGATATCTAGGATCTGAGTTTCTTTCAATAATTACAAGACCTTCCTGCTCTCTCTCCCTCCTAATCCTACTGGAATGGATAATTGGCATGCTGGAAAAACTGGTCAGACTGCTGCTCTTAAGCTGGTGGTGCTGGTACAAACCAGCTTTGGTCCCACTGACAAGGAGAAAATGGGACTGGACTTCATATGCCTGAACCATTAGCATTCCTCATGTCTCTGACTCACCAGCCCAAATCTTCTGCAAATCCTCATCTGTACCATTTTGACCATACTAGCAAAGGAGCGCTTTAAGGATGATTTGTTTTTTCCTTTCTGGTTTCAGGTCCTCAAAGCTGCTGCGTGCATTCTACATCCCTCTCCTCTCAGAACAGTACACATGGTATGCAAACTATACTATTCTGAAAGCTCGGAGGTTGAAGCAAACCAGGAAAAAAATGGGAGGCTAGCAACTCACCTGGGCAACAAATCAAGGGCATCTGCTAACACTCTTGGACAGCTGCCTAAGCCATCTTCAGTCCCCTTTTTGAAAGACTGTGCTTATAAGATTCATTAACAAAGATTTCCCATGAAGTGATTTCGCTCTGCAAGCTTCCAGCTGTAAAAAGGGTGCATCATCTGCTTTCAGTTCTCAGTGTCAGGTCTCTGCTCTGCCTACACGGAACATATTGGTAAGAAACCATTTGAAAATCCAGCAGCCACCTACAAATGCATTATCCCTGCTGCTCCCTGTGTTATTATATATTATACCAGAGAAGAGAAAGATGGAAAAGAAAAAGGAATGGCAGTGTGAGGTTCTACTCCAGCTTGCAATCTAGCACTGGGAAAATCCAGCTCAGCCTCTCTCTCCCACTGCCCTACATCCACTGTCCTCATCTGCTTAAGTAGTGCTCACATTCTCCTGTGGAATTTTTTTCAGGTAACAACGTTTAGGATCTTGTTTCTTTTTTAACAAAAATGAGGGGAAAAGAGGAAAACACCTGAGAGACAATTAACTGAAATGCAGTGAATCTCAAGGAATGAAGTAGCACACACCACAGAAACAGCCTGAAGCTACTCTGTCCAGGAGACACTTTCAAGGATGTGGTTTTGGGAGAAAACCCCTCCAACTTAGGAGTTGGATCAGTTATCTGTTTTAATGGAATCAAGAGTGGGGGGGTTTATCTGTGAAACCAAGGGTTTGTTTGCTATTTGTAATAGTTTTTTAAAGATACTCGTAATATCCTCTGACTTCTAGACTACAGCATCTTGAAATTTCTGGAAATATCCAGAGAGGAGAAGGAGGATAGACAGTATATGTTACATTAGTCCAATATGCTTCAGAGCAATGCTGTATTTATTATAGCTCCATTTTTAAAACATGCAGTATCAGAAGCTAGATGGGGTCGTTTTCACTCACATCCTTGGAATTCTGTAGGGATGACATGGCATGAGATGGAGCAGAGAAGAAGTTCCTTTTCCCAAAAGGCTACACAAGCTCAATGCCCCACTGGGACTGTGATTAGATTGGTGTGTGTGTGCAGTGGCAGAGCAGGTGGATACAGGAAGCAGATCTGTATGTCTGTAAGCTGTTGGGATCCAAACACTAAAGCACGTGCCTCTGATGATACATGTGTTGGTCCAGGTGCGGAATGCAGTGCTAGGCAGGTCTCTTGGGTAGTCTGCAGGTTAACAGCTGAGCAGGATGCCAAGGGCAGGCTGTACCAATGAGGCTGTGATCTAACATGCTACTACTGGGACAAAGCAGGAGGAATTGGATGAGGAGCAAGCCATGGGCTGAATCAAAAGAGCAACTTTAGAAACCCAGGGGGAGGTATTCTGAATCCCCTGTATTTCATTAAGGAGTCTTTTTATCAGCATGGTGCTCTATTGGAAACAGCTTATAAAGTGCAAAACCTAGTAAGAGCAAACATTGTGCTCCTTCATTGTCTGGGTGATAACAGCATGAAGAATGCAGTTCTCTTCCACTGCACCCCCACTGTATGGAGGAGCAGTTTGAAGCTGAGACTCTGAATTCAAACTTTGAAGGCTTAGGGAACCATCTGTGGTGTCTAAGTCTTGGCTCTCTTCAGAGAGATGGATTTCACCCTGTGCAAACATCACCCCTCATAAGAGTCAAATACGGAGCTTCAAGGTTTTCATCCAAGCAACTGGTGTCTTGGCTGTGTTGTTCTGAAAGGTCCGAGTCACATTGCAGATCAGTGTTGCAGTGTCTGTCTTCATAGTATTCCCCCACCTACCTCTAGCCAGCTCTACCCCTCATAAAAGTTTACATGTGTTGAACAGGGCTTTACGGTGCCAGTAAATCAAAACCAAAACTCTTGCCCTGCTTGTTGCCTCTCCCTTTGCTAATCCCTGACCTTAAATCAAATAAAGAAACAAATGCACCTCTCTCTGGTGCTGTTTGTGTGACTGTTCCATGTTGTCATAGCCCGTAACCTCATGTTTAATGTGAAAAGACAGTACAGTAAACAACTGCTTCAAATTACTTTGGCAGCTCCACCTTCCTCTCCAGTTTGGGGTAGTGGTGGGAGACTGATACCTTAATAATAATTAGGAGTTACCAGTGTTTTCCAGAGGTGTGCAGCAAACATAGGTGTAGCTACTGGTAGTGGACAGCTGGACAGCTTTGCATTCCAGAGTTTCAGATCAAGGCCAGGACTCGTGTTTTGCTGCTTACCACACAGACAGGTAGAGTCAATCCTGCCACCTTGTCCTCGGTTCAGCGAATGGAGTGAGCGAGCGGCTGCGTGGTTCTGAGTTACCGGCTGGGCTTAAACCACAACACACCTGGAGAATTTGCAGGCTAAAGAGATGAGGCAGAGAAAGGGAAGGTTGTTGCTTTAGTTGATGAGTAGGTCACATTTTAATGCTGATTTCAGGGACAGTCACAGTTCTGCAAAGAACTTGACCCAACAACTCATTGAAGGTCACACACAAAGTCTGCCTACAAGTTGTTTCTCACCCGGTGTCTTTGGCATAGAATCAGCCTTCATGGCAGCAGGTGAAAGAGCCAGGGCTTCTCTTCCTTTAGTCCCTGCTGATGCATAATTGTTGTCAGGGGTAGTGCTACCAGGGAGGCAGGATGTAGTGTATAGGCAGTCTGTCAATCCCATCTGAGACCACTGGGAGTTGCTGCTAATTTTTGTTTCTGTCATAACAATTCAGAGATAAAGAGACTTCTGATAGGAAATATTAATGCTCCCTCATCTTTTCATAATTCACAGGTCAGGACTGTTGCACTCTGTGCAGTGCTAAGATTAAGCAAATAAAGAATCAGTAGTAAGGAGATTGCTAGGAAATAAACACACTTGATGGAGTGAGCAGTACAAGTCCAAGGAGTATGTGCCCTGGAACCTGAGGAACAGACTGTAAGAACTGCCTACCTGACTCCAGTTTAGCTGAATAAAGGATCTTGCTTTTTGAATATGGATGTAGATGCAAAGAAATTTGTGCCAAAAGGTGGAGCTGCATCCAAACCAAAACATTTTAAAAGGTATTTTGTAGTTTGCTTTTCTGCTTTTGTTAGCAAGATTGAGGGAGGGGCTTTTTTTTTTGTTATTATTATTTTTATTTTATTTTTGCTTTGACCTTAATTAAAGCAAATGTATGATCTCATGGTGAGGAGGCAGGTTTGAGACAGCTAATTTATGATCTCTATTAGAAAATAAATCAAGTCTTGTGGTTTGTGAGCTTGTGGGTAAAGGGTCAAACCACAAATTGCTGATCTGTCTCATCTGGATTCCCTGCCTGGAGTTGCCTCAGGCAGAGTGGGGTGTTGTGACCAAACCTGTTGGGTAGCACATCAGGATTGTGTAGGCAATCTACCTTTGCCTCCTTTCTGTCTTTGGAGAAAGGGCTCTTCCTATTATTCTGTCTGGTTCTAGAAAAGAAGGTATCTAGATGGTTTTCTACAGTGCTACTACTGTCTGACCTGACCCACTGACAGAAGCTGGTTTCTTGATAGATCAATAGATAGGCACAATCTCACGGTCATGACTGGCTAGATCAGGTGTCTGAAGCAGGGAATGTACAGTGGTTACAGTATTTTTGGCTTCCTCTTTGCTGGCAGTATTTCTCTACCCTTAAACTGAGGCAGAGAGCGCTGCAAGTTGGACAAGTGCTGCTGTGAAATACTGGGACCCAGTAAATTTCATCTTGTCTGAGCTCATCCAGCCTTTGCAACAAGGAGGACTGAGGTAGAGTCCCTGAGGAAGCACCAGCAATGAGACAGATTGACACTGTCAGAAATAGGCTGAGGGAAGTCACGATTTCCACAGAACTTTTTTTTCTGCTTGTCTGCTGCAGCAGGATTTAAAGTACCGTCTCAGTTTTGCTCCTGCTTCTTCTGCCTGTTCTGGGGTTCGGCTGTAACCTGCTCCAAAGGCAGGTGTATGTGTAAGCTAGTCATCTCCACCTAGGCCTTTGGGCTCAGGGAACATCAGAAGAGGGCACTCCTGGACTCAACCATGTTTCCAGGCATGTTCAATGTATATTTGCTCTTGTACTCCTGGACTCAACCATGTTTCCAAGGATGTTCAATGTAAATTTGTGCTTGTTTTGAAAGGAAAACAAAAAGGACACTGCATCTCCATGGAGGTGAAACTTAAGCTTTCCTTGAATCAGGGGTTTTTCCTGTTCCAAGTTTTTTGTCTTTTTTTTCTGTAGGAAAATTATTTGAAATAATGAACTCTCTTAGAAGCCAGGAGCTGAGAATGTGTGTGAAGAAGTAGGGGCAAAGGAGTTGGGGCATGTGGGGCAGATACCTTAGACATGAGTAACAGTTAATAAAATGGCGAAGCCTACATGTAGGCTGGGAAGGCATCAGGCTGGCTTAGCTGAGGATGCCCCAGGCCAGCTTTCAGGTGTGACTGGCAGATCTTCACAGGAGCTGGTTGTTCTAGGACAGATAATATGGCATGTTGACAGCTGGTCTGTCATGTCGGAGCGTGGCTGCTGTTTGACAACTCTTCTCTCCATAGGAATGGGGAAGCACTTGCCATGTTGCATTGCCAGCATACAGGAGATTTCTGTAAAGCATGGTAGGGGAACATTATTTCCAAAGGAGGATGTGCATCCTCTGAGTGATAGTGAAGGGACTGGACTTGGGGTTTGGTACCTGGGACAGTGATGGTCAGTGTCAAATAAAAGTGCTGTTTCCTCTCCCCTAATCGCCTACCTTGTTTCGAGGGAGCCTAATGCTTAGACAGTTCTTAGTTGTGGCTTTACTGGTAAGTACTTGTACTAACCTCAGAAGCAGGAACTATCTTAGTATTTGAGTTCACCTTTCATCCAACAAAAGGTATCAAGTTAGTAGGTTGTATGTTTACTTTGTAGCTGTAAGAGGGCTTAAAGAAGCAGTGGAGAGAAGCCCTGGTAATGAAATTCTGTGGTTTGAGTGCCTAGCTCTCCAGGCATTGCTGGAGGAAAGAGCTATGAATTTCTTTCTCCTCCAGCAACTGTCAGAACCTGAGCATCATCCCAGCCCTGCTGAGATTCAGCGCATGTCCCTGTGAATAACTGCACGTCTCTGTCTGCTTGCCTAGAGAGGTACTAATGAGGCCCCATCTGTCTGCTTTGCAAACTCCAACTGTGTCTGCTAAGCAGCAAAAAAAGGTCAGGGTGGATATGCAGGGTGAGAGAGCATCATAGCCTAGCAGGACTCCTGATCAATGCAGGCCTCTCCTGCCTTCCTATCTGTTCTTCATCCAGAGGGGAACTGCTGTGCAAGACTGGAGAACTGCAACCAGGACAGGACAGAGTTTTGTTGTGGGATCAGTGAAGAGGCAGTGCCTGAGGCTGGATGCAGAGGTGGAGGTTCGCTGGTTTCCTCCAAACAAGTGCATGTGACTGGATGCCTCACTAGAGGCTAGACTAGAGAACGAGGAAGTTGGGTCCTCTGCAATACTGTCACTCACTTGCCCTGTAACTCCATGAATCCTGCTTGGGAGGTGAATTACTGGGTGTTTCACCATGATTGACAAAACAAGCTTCAAACAACTATTTCTAGAAAAAGGCAAGCTTCTCTGTGTTGCACCAAGCACTGAGAAGGCTGCTCTGGCCTTCTCTAGTTTCTCGTGGTCCACATGACACTGTTGTAAGTATTCCCGCCTGGAGTGAGTGAAGAGAGATTCTCTGGGAAGTTTCTTCTATCTTGTGCAGAAATGGTCTGGCTGGAAAAACTGTCTGGCTAGTGAACAGCAGGGTGGAGAGCTGTAATTATTCTGCCTCAGAACATGCTGTCCAGGTGCTGCCCTGTGCTTCAGAGCCCAGCCCTGTTTTCTCCCTTACACAAAGGGGAGGCTGTTTTGACCTTTCCCATTTTTAATCTTCCCCTCCTACTTGGCTGGGGAAGCTGCACTTTCGACACATGGTATCTGAGTCAGCAAGAAGCAAAAATAGGGCCACTGGATGTTGGTTTTGTGGTGAATTTGTAAGCAGTGTCCCTACTACCAGGTCTGGTTTGAGACCAGCTCAGTGGCCAAGGTGTAGTAGCGGCAATTTGCAGACTTGGGTTGTCACGATGATTTTAGGGACAGGTAGCTTTCCACATCCCTGACGTTCTTCCAGTGCTGCAGAATCCTTGAGGCAGGTGCAGTCCTTGCCTACATTTGACAGTGCATTGCACTGTGGGTTCCTGGACTCTGCTCAGTGCTGCTGCAGGTGCGAGAAACGCATGGGTCAAAGCAAGAAGTGTAGTTATTAGGCTACTTGGCTTCTTAGCTTGCTCTTTCAAGACAAGGAGTGGGTGCTTGGCTTTTCCTGGGAGGAGGCTTTTATACTTCTACTCCAGCATCTCTACTGGCTCTCACTGCATCTCTGAAGAGACAGAACCTGCTGGTATCCTGTTGGCTTGAACCCACTGTAGCTGGACTTGGATCCTCCTCTAAATCACAGCTTCTCAGGAATATGCTCTGGGGACAGGCAGGAGCTTTCCAGCAGCTTTATGCAACACTGTCTGATTCACTCAATAAAAAAGTCCAAACCTTATTATTAGACTTCGGAAACTGCTGCCTTTAGAGACAGGTTTGCTTATAAATATCCATTATTTTCTCTCTGGCTCTTCACTAGGGAAGCTGGCAAGAAAAAGGGATCTCTGCTTCTCCAGGATTTGCCTGCCCCTGCTGTTTTGCTTCTTTCCACCTGAGCTTTTCCAGCCTCCCAAGTTCTAGCTGTGCTAATAAGACATCCACTTCAATGTCAGCAGGGTAGCAAATGCCAGCTATTTTGTAGTGGGACAGGAAAACAATAAGCAACTGGGCAGAGCACTTGCCGTGTAGGTATGCAAACCAGCTGCTTTGGTGACTAAAGCAGAAGTACAGGGTCTAGTTTCCTACTCAGCTCCAACAACACCCTGTGAGAGAGCCCCAAAGCCTCATGAAACTGGGATGTCAACATTTAATTTCTCTGTGTTGTTTGAGGAGGGGCATATTTAAGGATTACCAAAAATCAGTGGAAATGCTGACTTCAAAAAGCTTTGCAGCAGGCCTCTGGACCGCACTGGCTATCTTGTAACGTGTGAATACATCTGGCCTAACAGGACTGCTGTCTCATTCAAGTCTGTTAGCTTTCCCATCCTTGTGAAATAGCAGTCTTCTCCCCATGCCAGTTCTACCCAGCAGATTCCCCTGACCCTCCCACCTGCCTGTGCTGCTGCTCTCTCTGTCTCTTTCAGTTGTTTGGCATGAGTACAAACAGGCATGCAAGTCTACTGCATCACAGGAATGCATCTCTGGCCTCAGTCAAGGTAAGTAAGCTCTGTGCTTCCTGTTGTGTGGGGCAGTCTGAACCAAGTCTGCTCCTGACATGCATGGGACTAGAGGGCTGCAGACATCTCACCTTCCTGTGTGCAGGTCTTAGCGAGAGCAGAATGCCCTGTCTGAAATCATGCCAAGTGAGCAAACTTGATGCCACCCCATCATGCTGAGAATTTCCCTTCTCCCTGCTCAGGGATTGCAGATAGTCTCTTTGCTACTGTGCTCAAGAATTGAGAAGCTGAACCAGGACCTTCTGGCAAAGCAAGGCCCCCCCATTCTTAAAGCAAACCAGAAAACTTTCCTGCCTAATTGGGATTATTTTTGGATCTTATTTTCTGTAGAGAGTCGACACTTATTGACAGATAATCCATGTCTGTAAGGAAAACTAACAATTAATTGCTTCCTTTCAAATAGGAAATTATTTCAATTATTTTTTCTACATTATAGAATTTGGTAACAAATACATTATCTTTCTGCCTGTCCAAAATAAATAGTTGCCCTCACGTGGGAGCTGGTGCAGAATCCAAGGCTGTACTTGTCTTTCCCAGCAATGGCAGGCCTGGAGATTAGAGTTGCTCTAAAGGAATAAATGCAATCCTCGTTCACTTTTTGACCACAGAGAAGTGAAAGGGAATAATAGTAAGTTAGGCAGGGAAGAAATGGCTGGTATGATTTCTGCTTTTTGTGACAATGTGGAGAACGAGGCAGAACTGGTAACGGTAGGACTTCTTTTTTTTTCCTTACATCATAAAATCTCTCTGGAATTTTGGCCCAGCATATATTCCATGGTATTCAGGCTGGGAGGTATTTTCTCCTAAACATAGGGGAAGAAAAGATTACAGGGTGCTTGCCAACAGACTCGGGGTTGATGGAACTGTCTCTTAAATGCCAGTTATGGTCTAACATGCCTGCTGCGTTAATGATTTACAAGAATAGCAGTGTGTGTGTGTCTGAGCTTTCATTGTGAGAATGGCTGTGATGTCAGTGAGAGTCAGATGATTCTAGGGCCTTACAACCCCCAAAAGCCTTCTTTTTACTTTGACTGTGTGGCAGTCACCACGTGGGGCACTCAGATTGCACTAGTAAAGGACTATGCATGAGAAGGACCATGAATTTTAGTGCTTTTTACTCGTGAGTTCACAGATGCATTTCTGCAGACTTTCATCTAACAGTGGGGTAATGAAAATTGTTGATGTGCTTTTGTGCTTGGTCTCCATGCCCTAAATAGCTCTGTCGAGTTCTCTATCAGTTGACTGCAATGCTGATGGTGTTTGGACAGCAAATTCTGCTAAGGAGAGCTGGTGCAGGCAAAAGCTGAGTTGTTCAACCTCTTGAAAGGTCTCCTTGACAAAAGAAGGCAGACCAGTATCCAGTATCTCCCCAGCAGGAGCTGGGTTTAGGTTCCTGTTCTGCTGGAGCACTTACAGTTTCTGGCAGTCTGTTCTAACTCTGTGGCCATCCTTCTCCACTGGGACAAGGAGGTGTGCACAGCACCCAATCCTGCTTACCCGTAGCGTCATATGAATTCCTTGTATGTTTTTAGGTTACTCTGTAGAGGCTGCAGACAGGCTCTGGGATTTCTTTGTTTATGAAGAGAGCTATTGAGCAAATCAGTTGTTTAGTACCACCTTGCAGAAATATTTGCTAAGAAACTTCCTTGAAGTGTTTTGTAAGCCCAGTGTGCTTGCTAACTTGTGAGGTTCCTCTTCTGTGCCAGAACTGCCCTCACCAAAAAGGAGGATGAGCTGGCTTTTTCCAGTTAACCAGTCAATATTTACTCTTCCAGGCAAGCTGTTCAATGCTTTTGCTCTCTTGTTTTGGTATTTGTTTCTCCTGTCTTGCTGGAATGTTGCCCCAAAGTCTCCCACACTGGCAGCTCTTGTTTGAGTAGCAATGACATGTGGGCGTTCATAAAAGACAAGGTTGTGGGAGCTTTCCAGTGATTGCCAGGTCATGTTTTCATTTTCTGTTCTGAGTGTGGAGTGTGTTTCAGCCCATCTGCTTCACGAAAGGCTGGAGTTTGGGAAGAGAAAGCCACAGGATCATTTATTCAGTCCCAAGGTGAAATCTTGCTTCCACTGAAATTCATGAGAAGACTCGGGTTGAATTCAGTGAAGTTGATTTACATTCTCTGTTACCAGGACAAACACATTCCAGGTCTGGTTTTGGCAATTCCCAACTCCTGAGTTTGCTACCTGCATTTTTGTCCTGTATCAGTGTGTACTGGGGCTGCAGCTCTAGTGTTTCCCCAGCAGCTCCAAGACAGCACCCTAAACCCATGACAAAACATATAATAAAAAATGAGATACTATTACCCTGGTGAGAATGTCAGAGACATCATAGAAGCCCTGTCTCATTTGTCTTTCAGTATAGCAATGCTGGAGTGTGGGTAGCTTGTCCGTCAGGCCTTTTTGCTGAGTTCAGTTCAGCCAAGGCGAGACTTAAGAAGATAATTCCACCTTAGACTGATAGAAACTAAGCTGGCACTCCTCCTCATCTCCCCCTCACCCATAGAATTATATCATGGTTTTGATCTGTAGTCTTGGCATGATTTTGTATTTGCTAGATGGAAGGATACATGGCATTGAAAGGATGTACAACTTGCATATGGTGACAAATCTCTACCTAAAGCTCTGCGCCACAGGTCTATGATTCTCACACACTGCCCTGATCTTGACAGGGTATTGGAGCATTCCTCTTCAAAACCACATGGTACACATGTTTTTAAATGACATTTGTTAAAGCCGCTTGTGTGTTAAAGTTCTCTTAGAGAACGGGAAGAAAAAAGGCTTTGGACTTTCAAATAACCATGAGTCTTCCTGGTATGGAAAGGGAACAGAGATGCCCTAAATTAAGAAAAACTCCTTCGAACCGGTCTGAACAGACCGAATCAGTGCAGACTGATTTCTACTTTGATACTGTGTTTCTGGAAGGTGGCAGGTAAGCCAGCTCCTGCATAGAAAACATGTATCAAGTTAGCAAAGTGTTGCACCTGTAGTTTGCTGAGACAGAGTGGTTAGGATAGTTCTGTAATAGCCAGCTCAGGGCATGCGCTGGAGGGGTCACTTCTGGCTCAAGCCCTTTGCATGTGTCCTATAAACCATGCTAAGGTGGGCTCTGGTGATGACAGTCCACAGTTGAATCACTTGCTGTGTAAAGGTAACAAGGATGCTCTCTAGCAATAGCTTTTTTAGGGAGTCCTGGTAAACAACCTTGGCCAAAGCCTTGTCTTAATAGATCTTTTATGTGTGTGCTGCTTCGATATAGCTTGTGTGTAGCATTAGTTGGAACTTTTTCACTTCAAGTCCTTGGTCTAGCAGTCTGCTCTCTTTATTTTCAATTATTGTGACAATTTTGTTATTCCTGCAATTTCCTATAATTACCAAGCATTTCTTTGGGAGGAATTACATTTGCTGCCCTGCCTTTCAGAGCAGTTGCTGTTGCCTTTCTGGTTCACTAACAAAAAGCTTGAAGATCTTCACTGTGCAAATTATTTAGTTTGTCTAAATTATTTGGCCCTGGTAAAAACTTTTCTTCTCCACTAGTAGGGGAAGGCAGCATGGTCCTTAATTGCATTCTGCAGCTCAGCCAAGTGAAATCTATCTTTATGCCTTGGAACTGAAGCCAAAAAAAATACCCCCTACTGGTCCCTCATACTTTGCAATGCCTTACTGAGTAAACCTGTTTCCAAGTGCCTGTCTGTCTTGAGATTTATAACCACTGCGGTAGTTATCTTGATGGAAAAGATTTAAAGCTCGTATGTGCAGGAGAGCTCCATATTGTTTTGAAGTGTGACTTGCACTAGTTTATCTCTGTTTAAAAGTCCAGGTAGATGACACTGGAAAGAGTTTTAGTGAGAGGAAGAGCCTGTCCTGGCCAGTTCTTGAAAGCATATCTCACTGGTTTGCATTATGTTTGTGTTGATGGCTAGATACAAGCCCCTGGCTTCTGATTAAAGGCACTAAACTCACTCAGGTCTAGAGTTTAAGATACAACTTTCCTCCTATGATACTGGTTGTGAGTGTAAGTCCACACCATCACCTACGATCTGTCTGGATGTACTGTAGCGATGGCATTCTTCCTTGTGACGAAGTATGAAAGCTTGACCTGAGACATTTCTGCCTCCCTGATCATTGCAGCTCCACTGAACTCCCCAGAATATCCTTTACAAAGTCACTTCAGTGTATCAGTCATCTCCTGGTCTGTCCTCCAAACTCCACTGTCCTGTAAGGTCAAAAAATTTGTCCAGTGTTGTGCTAACCACTAAAGCTCCATGTTGTCCCTTGGCCAGTCTCATTGTCTATCCCCAGCAGCAGTCTCTGGTCTCTGAGAGTGAGTTTAGGACAACTATGCCCTAGTCCTGTGTCTGTGTGGGGCTAACTGTTCTGGGCTGGCCCTGCCTCAGAACTGTGAAAGCAGAAATAATTTGCCAAAAAGATACTGACTTGCTGGTACCTTTTGGTACCAGCTGGATCCATCTGTCTTGTTGGTATTTATTTGCTCAATTCATACCAATTTTAGTTTGCTTGGCTTCTGTTCTTCCCTTCTGTCCTTTACACTTTGAACTACTTTGAGTTCATTCAAAATCAGTTTCATAAATTCTAACCCCTCGCTGATGGAGTCAAAAAGTACAAGCCACACAGGTTGGAGAGTGGGGAGACTGAATCCTAGGAAGCCTTGAATAGAGTCCTAGAAACTGTGTGGAAAATCGTGGAACCTTTTCAGGTACTGTTTATACACTTGCAGGGAAGGGGATTAGAACTCGTTCAGCCAGCCCCAAAGACAGGTTGTTGTGGCTTTGTCTTTCAATAGCGCAACTGGGAATATGCTTCCCTAAACCTATCAGAGTATTAAAGCCCCGATTAGACTGAATTCTAAGAACATGATGATGACCATTTGCAGCAGCTGTGGGGCAAAGTGGAGTAGACATTGTTTGTGCAGCTGTGGAGTACACAGTTCTCTTCTTGCACAACTTGTGTTGCTTTGACCGCTTTATTCCAGAGAGCTTGTACACCACAGCACTGGGAACAATTTCACAAGCTAGAAAACAAAGTCTCCAATGCCTGCTTCCCTCCAGCTTCCCTGGCAACATGGTGCAGATTAGTTTGGTTGGATGGAAATGGCTTCTGCAGCTCTTGCGGGTGTATAGTGTTAGGTAATAACTGAAGAAATGCCATGGCATGTTTTTCTTGAAGGCAGACTTCTGGATAGTTACATTCTTTTGACCGATGGTAATTTACAAAGCTTAAGTGGAATTTTTCAGGTGATTCTAGGTTGACTTGGTGTGTGATTAATAAGCAGTTATGAGCAGATATAAATAATAGTGGATTTAAGTATGTATAGATGCTATAATTAAAAACTATTATAATATTTATTAATATTTAATTATAGATGATATGAAGTTTGCTATATAATTCAGTAGGACTTGACTGATATTCTTGAGGAGTGGGCAGCTTCTCTGTTTAATTACAGCAGTGTCTAGGGAATAAAAACCTGCCCAGACCACTGTTGGTCTCAATGTGTGATCTCAGGGGCTGGAGCCTAGTTAGCTTGCTGGGAAGTGCCTGGCTTTCATGATGGTTTCTTTCTGTAAGCACTTTAGGTGTCTTCCCAGCAGAAAGGCAGGATGACCTCATAACAGGGCAGCATGGACACAAAAGGTTGTCTTAAGAGTCTTTTTGCTCATAGCATCTAGGACATACTCTTGAAAATAGGTGCTGTGCATAACAGCAGACTGGTCTGAAATGTCTTCAAAAGTGAAACAAGACAGTAAAGGTGAAGTGATGGGTAAAGGAGATCGATTAAGAATCTGGTTGATAAGTCCAGAAAATCTTTAATGTTATGAGCACTTTATTCAGGCCGTGTGAATTCAGGATCTTCTAACCCTGTCATATTGCTCGTTTCATGATGGGTAGGATGGGTTTTGCAATTAAACATAAAAATAACTGTATCTATGGATTTTATCATGCAGCTTCAGGATTTCTATCTGCCTTGAAAGACAAGCCCCCCCCACCATGCAAGCAGTATTGCCTAAACAGAAAAGGCAGCAATAGAGAAGGAAGAAGATTAATAGTGGGGCAGGGAGAAACCACGTCTGAGGTCCCTCCAAAGGAGTAGTGGTGGCAAAGCCTGGAAAGGTGCCTTGTGTTCATAACCATGGTCATGACAGCGCTGTGCTTCAGCTGTGGTAGGCCAGATGTCTGCTCAGTTCAGGTGCTTTGATTTTGATGCAATTTCAGATTTTTCATGGAAGTTCTTTCGTTTTGTATGAAAGGCACCTCAGAAAACTGCCCTTGCATCCACAACCTTCTGTAAGAAGGGAAGTATTTACTCTTATCCCTGCTGTGTGACTCTTCACCTGTGTCTGAGACAGCTACCTTACAGAGTGAAAGCTGCAAACACCCCTGTGCTCTTTCTGCTTCTGTTCTCTTGTTCTTGCTTTTGGTTTACTGAGCCAGACTAAAGACAGTAGTACTGTCCCCAAAATTCCCTGTGACAGAATAGATCCCTCCCAGCAAACCTTTTACCTTCGCCTGCCTTGTGACTGAGACCTATTTTAAAAACAGGCAGAAGGGCTGAAAAGAGAATGCAGCAGCTGATCCTGGCTCCAAACACCCTGGGTGCTTGAACTGCCTGTTGCTTCAGAAGGTCAGATGCTACTGGCTGTCAGCTACCTCTCTTCTTAGGAAACTTTTTGGCTATTTGTCTTTCTGTTTAGGTATAGCCTGAATTGGTGTGCTAGCCCATAACCCCTCACATGCTGCCTTCATTCCAGAAAAAATGCTGTGTTTCTGGAGAGCTAGAGGAATGTCTTCTGCACTATTATGTGAAACCCAGCATGACCCAGGGGGTCCTTGCTGGTTATGGGAAGGCCATAACAGAGGGACAGTGCCTGTGAAGGCAACATCCTGACATACGTCCGTTTTACGACTCAAACCCTAGATGCCAGCATCACACTCTGAGGATGCTTTCCACAGACTCGGGCATTTGGTAGTAAGAAAGAGCTTTTTGTGTGTGTTGCATTGTCTCTTCCTGGAGCTCTTCTTTGTGCTTGCTAAAATTGATGCTTGGATCATGTCAGCCTCACCCCAGTGGCTTTTGCACCAAGAGCACCAGTAGGACATGTAGATTGTTGCAGGCATGCAGCCGCCAGACTGTGCACAGCCTCCAAAGTGTGGCACCAGGCAGATGGACAGCACAGCCCTCAACCTTAATTCTGTGCACCTGGAGCACTTGTGCCTGCCTGGCTGCTGGTAACAAGCCCTGATTGCCACCACCTGAGAGCATTCCAGAAGCTTCTCTGGGGCTGAGTGGGATGTCGGTAGAGCGTGTGGTGACTCTGCTGCATGGGCTTGCTCATAGCTGGAGGCATGGAGGTAGGACTGGAGGAGTAAAGGGGATTGGGTTGTGGGGTGGAGGTGTACTGGGAGGCAGAAGCTTTCTGGCTGGCTGGAAAGGGGCTGGGGAGGGCAGCTGGAGCGTGGCTGAGAGCTCCAAAAAGGAGAAAGGTGTTTTGGTGATAGAAGCGAGTTACTGCCCGATAGGAGGGATGGTGCTGTGGCAGGACAGAGCTGCACCTCTGGCTGCAGGGAGCCTTGTTTATTTGGAGTCTGCGTAGAGCATGTGCTGTGTGAGATGTGGCTGTGCTTGGTGAAAAGGATAGTGGCTTCACAGCATCAGTGGCTCCCTATAACCACAACCTGGTGCTGTGTTGCTGTATCCTGTGTGTAGCATGTATTTGTTGGGCACTGTACAGACTGCAGAGTCCCTGCTCTGAGCGTCTTCTAGTCTTTCCTAGGAGGTGGTTCCTGAAAAACCTACGCTTATATACCAGTAGCCACTGCTCTCTGTTTAGGCAAAGTAAGATGCCTTTGTTTATGTAGTTGACTTGATTTCGGAGATGAGGATTGCTGTGGAAAACTAGCTACTAAGTAGAGATAATCCTTGTTACCAGGTGAAATGTGTAGCTATTTCCTTTGATGCTTTATAACTGGATGTCTCTGAGCTGCTTAGTGACTATAGGAGGTCTCTTGGCCTGAAAAGTAGGCTTCCCCCATCCCCCAGCGACCCAGCTAGGAGCAATGGAGGGCACGCTGTATGAAGAGTGCTGTAATAAAGCTGCCAGAAGCTGACGTTGCTTTCCCCTCTGAGGTTTTCCAGGCTTATTTTTAGGCAGTTTACAATTAATTGTTTTGGAGAAGGAGGGAAAAAAAAAAGCCATTGTGGCTTCTAAGAACTGTTGATATAAAAATCAGCCCTTTTAAAGACTCGTATTCTGGGACCAATACCCCAGGGAAAGACAAAAATCTGGGTATGTTGGGCCAGGGCTCTAGGCAACATGTTTAAAATAAAGCAAAAATGCATGGCTATTTCTTGCACTTTGTACTTCTCACTCAGCCTCTATTTCTGAGTCAAGGGTAATGCACATATGAGCTGCTTATGAACCCTTGTTTTCTTGCTCTTGCTGTGTTTATGTGTGGATTTATCTTGATCGAATCATGTCATCTGAGCAGGTCTGAAGGGCTTCTTGGAGCTCAAGAAATGTATGCTCGGGGAGCTAGACTGTCTTTGTGGTTCCTTTGAAGTAGGTTATGTGAGCTTTTCTGATGGTGATTTTGGAAAGCCTTCCCCAAAATTCCTGTTGCCATTGTAACTGCTTCTGCTGAAATGAAGTGAATAGCACTTGAAGTGTTTCCTTTCCAAGGACTCCTAGTACAGAGCACTTGGGTTTTTTTTGGGGGGGGGCGGTTGTTGCTGGGTGTTCTGCATTTTTTTGTTTGTTGATTGGTTTTGGTTTGGGGGGTGTTGGGGTTTGTTGGGTTTCTTGTTTGTTTTTTTTTTTGAACCCTTGGCCAGGGAAATTTGGCTAATTCTATTTCAGTTATTACCGTTTCCATCAGCAGCTCTGCAAATGCTCTCTGGCTTGCTGCCACTCCAGCCGTCTTACTGGGGAAGAGCTTGCTCAGTGCACACGAAGGGTTAAAGCACTTCAGAACCTTCCTTGGCTTTCTGTGCTAAATTACCTTAAACTTTTTGACAAGTAGGATGGCCTAGACAGATGTGTTGACATGGCAACTGCTCCAAGGAAACACTTGTCAAGAAAGGAGACCAGCTGGCCTCCAGTCATGACAAGGTACCTCAAGCAGGAAGCTGCAGCCAGTGCCCTGGCTGTGCCCCCACATCTTGCTGTCAGGGCCCTGATTAGTGTGAATAATTTATGTCTCTCTAACAGCCTTTAGTGCAGCTGCAGTGACGTGAGCAGCGCTAACAAGACTCAACTGCTAATTTGCTGCATTAATAATAATGTCCTGCTGCTTTTACTCATAGCAAGTATATCCAGGGAAGGAGGTTAAAGCCAGGTTTTCTGCAGCAGTGGTTCCAGTTGTTCCCCTCTTCACCCCAGACAGCCTGGTAACACTCAGAGCTTATAGTCTGCAAGGCTGGGAACCTGGGGTGGGAGTGCATGCCTGAACTCTGACAGGCAGGACCACTGGGTTTAGCTCCCTTTCTGGCTGCTCTGAAGGCAGCAGACCCAGCTTGCTGGAGAAACAGTGTGGCCTAGTGGCTGGGGTGCTGGGCTGGGGTTTGTGCACTCATTTTCCAGCTTTGCCAATGTTTGGGGTTTTTTGGGGGTGATGGAGGTGCAGGATTCTGCTTTTATGCATACTTAAAGAGTTATTTGCCTGTAGTATCTGCTGTTCCTGTACCTACCATTTTCTGGATGCTGTGCTCTCACACCTGATAGTACTTGCTGGCCAACACTGCTGTGCAGTTCCCTTTGGTTGCTGTGAGTCTCTCATGCAGACCAGACTCAGTGTACTGGTTTGTTGAAGGAGAGGACCTCAGGTCTGGCAAAGCTATAAAGAAGAGCTGTAATGGCTTTGTAGATGTGTAAGCTCCTGATTCCTGAGACGAGCAGTGAAGTGGCCTCTCCAAGTGACTAAGATGTAAGCTGTTAATTGTAAACAGAACAGGCTGTCCTGGAATGGGGAAAGTTGCCTTTCTGAGAGGTTTTGCTGTTTGGCATCCATATATCACTGTACCTGTCTCTTGGTACATGAACGTAGCAAAGGTGCTGTGTACTGTGCTTTCAAAGAAACAGATACCCCTGAGAGGCAAAATGTATTTATTTCATGATGGGGGGTGGTGGTCCTGGAGAATACTTTCTCGATCTGATGTCACATTTTCCATGCAAGTGGATACCTGGGCTTCCCAAACTTCTTTGCAGCACAGTGTGCTCAGCAGGCTCTGTGGAAAGGGTAATGCATACCCAGGTGACTTCAGTACATGGTATTATTTACCCTATTGACGTCAGCAGCTGCACTCTCTCAGCTTCTCTCAGCTATAGCAGCCTGCAGGAGACAAGCTGCAGAGAGCTTATGAACTCTCTAAATGTGCTTAACCTTTCCAGAACTCAGCATATAATTCTCAGCTAAGAAAATGTCCTGTTAGCTTTCCGTGTGCAACTCATTTTGCTCCTATTCTGCAAACCAACACCACATGGATTCTTATTAAAAGACTGTAGCCTTTATTTGCTTCAGCAGGGACTGTTACATAAAACCATATTATGGCATTTTCCTTGCAGAAAATTACCACATTTAAGTACCTTTTTGAGCAAAGAGATCTCTTCTGAAACCACCATGTTTAAACTCTTTCCTAACACTGACAGCTCTATGGGAAATGGAGCCTTCCCACTAGGGATATTGTATTGAATCCTTGCTGGAAAGCCCTGGAAAAATGGAAGATAGAACTTTTGAAATAAAGTGGAAAGACCTGATGTATGAGTCTCCTTTCCCTGAGCAGCCTTTTACTGTTATCAATGCTTAGAGAGGGACGAAGAGAAGTTGGTGTGTCTCATCATAATTCCATTTTCTTTTTAGCAGCAGGTTGCGCTTGGTCAGAGTGTTTTGGGCATCCTGGTATTATCATATGGTGCTGCTGTTGTGTGCTTCAGTCTCAGCTTTGATTAAAAAGTATGGATTCAGCAGCTTGGGTTAGAAAAAGCTGCTTTGATGTGAGCTGAGTGTAATTGGAGCAGAGCAGAGCAGAGCTGTCTGCCTGGGTTTGCAGGCATTTTGTGAGAGAAGTCACTATGAGCCATGTACTGAACTGCCCCTTGTATGTCTGTAGCTTTGTGAGGCCAGGTGAGAGGTGACACATTCCTGTTGCATACTACTGCAGTCTTTGGCTGGTGGGAGAGAGAAGATCCCACACTTTGGCTTTGTTGTTTAGAAAGGGTTGTGGTTAATAATGCGGCAATAGAGCAAACCACAGTGTGAGTTCTTATAGGAGGGGAAGAATATTGTATTTTGAAACAAACCTGGCTTGAGTTGCTTATACCTTTGTACCCACATGTTGATGAGCATGTTGCCATGATGTGTATATATCTCTGTGGCCTGTTTGGGATTCCCTACCATGATGCTGAGTACAGGGATGGTGCCTTAGCATATCCTGCTTGTATCTCTGGTTATTCTTAGATTGGTGGTGATGTCTGGGTTTTGGATATGCCTTTTGAGCCCTTTAGGAGCCAAAAAGGTTCAGTTTCTCAATCTTTACCCCCTTCTGACCCCTACCGCTTACTCTGTGCGGCCCTAGGATAAACTTCTCATCCTTTCTGTATTGGTTGGTTTTCTAACATAATACACAGTTTTCCTGTTTGGTGTCAGCTTGTGGATAGTAGAATACTGGCACTAAATGGTTTTTGCTATTGCTGAAACTCTAAGCGTGACTTTTCATTAGGAACCTTTGAAATAAGAGCATACTGTGAGCTATACATGTCTTTCCTGCTTTCAGTTTCCACTCTGTATTGGGATTTTACACTCAGATTAACCTAAAATCTCCATCTGTCTAGATGTCCATGCTCTGTTATAATTACTCTTTGTTCTACTAATTTTCAGCCACTGAGAATCAGAATAACCTGTCCACATCTGGTTAATATAATGTTTGGCCCACATGGAGTATATTCCTTTAGACTTTGAAACCTTAGTGTCACTGTGTTATTCTCTGTATCTTGAGGTGCAAGTAATAGTCCAGGTGCTTTGCAATCAGCACCTTAAAGCAGTGGAAGCAGAAACATTCCTTACTTTGCAATTGCCATTAAGAGGCGCATCAATCCCCACTGAGAGAGAGTGCTTCCCTTGATTGGTGAAGCTTTCAAATTAGATCTCATTCTTCTCTCTCCTTTTTTTACCCTTCTTCCCTCCCTACATGTTTTTTACCTCCCTGCTGATTGTCCTGCTCCAGTTTCTTTCTTATGTCTTCCTAGACTCTGGTGCAAGGTGAACAGCCTCATACAGATGCTATGCACCAAATTCAGACACAGTTTTAAAGCTACACTCGGATTGTAAAAGCCTAATCAGCAGAAGAGATGTGTATGCATTCTGCTTTCACTCCATGCATAAACTGTGCTGATGGTTGGATGCTGCCTCATGTGTATTGTGTTCCTGTGACAGCTTTGCTGCTGACCCGTCTGCCAGGGACTTAAATGAGCATGGTCAGCCAGATAACACTGAAAAGGAAAGCTCTGCTGGCCTGAGGCCCGGCAGGGAAATGCTGTGCTGTGCAACTCTGCAAGGGATTTAAAGGCTCTGACCTAGTCTGTAAGTCAGAACTTATCCCCGTGAGGGAGAGGGCTTTCTCCTGTCTCCACTGGGATAAGGAGGGCTTAGCCTTTGCATTTTGGGGATGGGGAGGCGAGTCTTTTCCAGACACCTTGTAAGGTTAGTTGAGGCAGCCCCTCAAGGTGTGACCTTCTCTGGTTCTGCTTTGAGTACTAGCAGTGAACGACTATGTCTGTATGGGAAAGGTTTTTTTCCTGTCCCTAAGTAGCCTGTTCGTGGTGCTGTTGGGGAAGGAGTGACTAACAGTCCCTGTCCCGGTGCAGCTTGAGTCATGCTGTGATCTCTGGTTGACGTCTCTGCTTAAGTGGGACATGCAGGCACATGCTGCTCTTCACCCCTCGCTTGGAGTGTTGCCCAACACAGGAGTTTTAGGAGTCAGCAGAGGAGCAGGGTATGTGGGAAAGCAGCTCTAAGAGATACAGTGAATGCGTCAAGCTTGGTGTAGAGTTAAGGCACAGTGTTACTGGTGTCCTGTCCAGCTGCATAGTCTAAAGGCTTCTTGGTACTTCTGATTCATGGGAATGTGGAAGATGATCAATCAGTCAGTCAGTACTGTTACAAACCAAGCTACTAATTACTAATCCTGTTGCAAAGTGTTTTGTGTCCCAGTGCATCATACAAACTGCTCAGCTGCAGCTCTTCATGGCCAAGTTGTAGCTGAGGTTGCTACACAAATGCAATAGGGACGGCAGTTTCAGTGTGGGAGGATAGGTGCATCTGCTGGGTACTATTCTCATTATTGCACAACATGGCTGAGGGCCACAAGAGTGGTGCTAGCGATATTGAGGAAAGGGCTATCGAGAGGTTTTTTCACATATACACACACATCATGAGCTTTTGTGTCATTTAACTATTGTTGCAGTCCTATGGAAGAGCTGTAACTGTTTCTGTCTGTTAGTTACCTTCTGGTCTCTGATGATGCTCCCTCTGTGAACAGCATTGCATTTTGCTTTTCCATGAAGCCTCTTCTGGAATTGCCCATTCTCTCCGTAAATGTAAACTTTCTGCCTAAATTACCAGAGAGCAGACATGGTTTAGTGATAGACGTGGCAGTGCTAGGAGGCTATCAGCTAGATGTGAAGATCTTTAAGGTCTTTTCCAACCTAAAAGATTCTGAGATTCACCCTCAACAGGACAGGAGTGCTGTAGTGCTTCAAGCAAGAGAGCAAGATGAATTTTTCACTACTGTGTTGGTTACAGTTCTAGAGGAAAGAAGCCTATGAAAGGAAAGCCCTAGATTGTCTTAAGTTAAATCAAAGTAAGCCTGTTACATTCCGGATCAGGGTAAAAAGTTTTTAGTTAACAGGATGCAATTCATCAATATCTGTATCTTATTCTATTCTTGGAAGTGGGGCTTTGCATCTTGGGAGGTTTCTTATAGGCCAGTTCAAACTTGATATCTGAGCAGAGAAGGAGGACAGAAAACATGGGTAATCTTTCCATTTCTGATTCTACAGGAGAAAATTTTCCCCCAGTTTTGCCTACTGTTCTTGGATCTCATCTTAAGTAATTTTGAATGATTCTTCTATTAACAAAGGTGGAAAGTACTGTAACAATCTTGTGGCACAAAGTTTTCCAGTCTCTACAAAAGACTGCAGTGACCCATGATTCTTTGGTCTGCCTTAAAGACTGATGGATGACCTTGTCTGTGTTGGAGACGTGCTCCTGAAGTGTTTTGACATTCCCTGGCATAGCAGGCAGTAAAGAAACACAGGTTTGGGTTTTGGTTTTTTTTTTGTTGAAGCTATTAGAATGCTTTGCCCATTCACATTTGCCTTCAGAAGTCAGTGGTATCAACTGCCCCAAGCATGTCCAAATGATAGGAAGCAAACTTGAGTCTTGAAAATCCAGTCTTTGCAGTAGACATTAATCTTCTTTTTTGCCATTTGGTGCTTGGTGCCTCAGAGAGAAAATAACCTCAAAATACTACATAAAGGCTGTTAAGAACAGAAGAGTGGCAGGGGCTGCTTTAGCTCACTAGATATTTAAAAATGAAATGCACATATTCTTTATTTTGTATTAATACACTGTAACTGCTTTACAGAGTCCAGCATACCAGTTGCATGTAAATACTACAGATGAACTTGCCAAACTGGAGCTCACAAAACTAGTGCATTTTTCCCAAAGCAGAGACTAAACCCTCTAACTCCTTAAAAAAATACATTAAAGAACGTACCACACACACACATATTGCACTTTTCTCCATATGAAATTTTTACCCCATATACATCACACCAAAGTCTCTTCAAAGGAGTCTGTAATAGATGATAATAAAGCTAATAATTACTTCAACAGTAGTGTACACAGTTCTCTAATGTTAGACATAACAGATTTGAACATAAAAGCCACTTCAAAGTAGTACAAAGTGATGCTCAATGGATACTCTGCTGTATTAGAAGCCTTTTACTCTAATTGGCTTGAAGGAAATTACATGAAATGTTAAATATGCTTTTGGTTGAGGGGAAAAGTCAGTCTAAATTGTATTAAAGAAACACTGTAGCTTTCCCCTTACCAGCACTGCAAAGCTCAAATGAGCTTCAACTAATTGGCACATCCTGATAAATGAATTGCAGAACTCAATAACAGTATTATTTTTATATTTGAGTCCTGAAATGTTCAGTATCCTGGAGTTGGATAGGGAAGGAAGAGGTTATAGTTATGGCAGTAATCCAGCTCCTGGAGCAGAACTGGGCCTGTCTCCATAGGTGGTGTGTGTCCTGTTAGCAGTTCTCTCCACATAGCTCCTCTAGTGGTTGGTCAGCTATTAAATTTTCCAAAAGTGTTTATTATGCTGTGGGTAGGGAAGAAGGAATGCAAGGACAGGACTCTTCATTGCCTCTTTTTCTCTTTTTGCAGTAGTGAAATGCCTAGTCTGTTATGCTGCAGTATTTGTCAAGCTGTTTCCCTTCCCTTTGTTAGTCACTTAAGGTGTCATATGGATTTCTGTGGGATAGCTGTGTCAAAGAGGTTTCCTTTTGAAGGGAAGCAACACAAAAACCTTTTTTATCTTGGCTATTTAAAGTAGAGCTTTCTTGCCCTCTTTATCTTGCATTGCAGTAGTGGTGTGTGGATGTGATCCCTGTTCTTTAAATGCTCCTTTGCTGATGCCTTGAGAATCACTGTGATATCAGAGGTAGAAGCTGAGTGAGCACTTATGGATTGAGTCCAGCTGCACAACTGGACCGATACCAGAGTAGGCTACATAGCAAACAGGAGTTGCCTCTCTAATTGTAGTATATAGGAAGCAAGGTGCTTCTGTCAGTTGTTAAACCCTTCCCTCCTTCACCCAGCCTACAATGCAGTGACTGAAGTCCTACTATTCAACTTTTAAATGTAATCTTATTGCTGTAAACGCTGGCTGATTATCCACCTTGCTACACTCTCATTATTTGTAGTATCAAAGACCTTAGTTCACCAAACTTTCCCGCAAACAGTGATGTTTCCTACACGTGATCAGCACAGTTTCTCTGCCATTCTTTGTGCTTTAATGAATCTGCAATTGTGCTTAATGTTTGCTTAGAAAAGGGCTGAACTGTCCAGCTGTGAGCCTTGTTTGTCTATAGTCCTATAATGTCCCACAATAATTAAAGGCTAGAGACAAAACCCAAACTAGAGATCTAAACCTTCTGCAGATTCCTAATCAATCCTCCTCCTATGACTCGCATTTCATGACTGAAAGTTCTGAAGACACAACTTCTTGAGTTTAGTATTTCTTGAAATGGTTGATACATCAACAGTTTGTGATGCTAAATATTGCTGCAATACTTTCAATGTTATATATACATAAGCAATCAAAACACTAAGAAAGTTAAAACATGTTCCACATGGTGGAACGTGTGCTCTGAAGGGACTTTGGCTATAGCAAGGATATAAATGGGGCATTGTCTACTTTCTTCAGAAAAAAGCATATAGGCTGATAAAGAACTGAAAAAGGCACAGCACTATCACTTCACAGGGTTTTTTTTTTAAGCTCATTGTTTTTATCCTTAAGTTCTAAACCCCTAAATAATTGTCCAAATATACAAAGCTCAATAAACCACCAGTAACACATACTTCAAATTCAAAATACAGTTTGTTTGCTTGCTTTTAAAATGCAACCAAAGGACAGATGGATCCTTTCCAGTGATCAGAACTTCTCCAAGACAGAGCCTTCCACAAAGGCCTGCCTGCAAAATGGGTTGATTTCAAAAGCCACCCAGGTGGATATATTTGTTTTTGTTTGTTTTAAATGTCATTGGCTGGAGCTCTTGATTTTTGTCATGGTACTTCTTACCTTCTATCTCCCTGTTAGCTAATCCTTTATACTTCAGTATTCTCATCCCCACCCAGAGGTCTCTACAAACCAGTGTGGTGCCCTGTGTCAGTTCCAGGTATCTTTTGACAAAGTCAACATGTCACTTAGCAGAGATCCAGAAGCTTCACTTAGTGGACAATTAAGAGTTCCTTGGCAGGCTTGGGATATACTGTTTACTTGCTAGCAGGAGAAAGTGGAGGCTGCCTTAGATGCCTGGTGATCGTGGAGACTTACCATCGAGTAGTTCCAGATCAGTAGCTTAACCAGCAGTTGGATGCTGACGTGCAACTCTCCTTTAATTCCACCTCACGCTACTGTTTCAAGAATAATACAGTTGCCATCAGCGCAGACCCAAATCTACCCTGAATTTCAATGAGAACTATTGCTTTTTATTGCCAAGAAGTACAATACAATGTGCACTCATTCTCAGTTCTCCAAGTGAATGTTAGATGAATGCTGACAAACTCCCCAATTTTTTAATATATTTATTTTAAGAAGGGGCTCTAAAATTCACCTTTTTTTGCCTCTTCCTATGCAAACTAGTTCTTTGTGGGATGAAACTGCACTATCTGTTCTCCAGCCCCTGCCATCAGCCAGAGGGGCTAGTGGCCAAACACTTCTTGCCACTTCCTGCTTTTTTTTTTTCCAGTCAGGTGGATTTTTAGTTCCCCTGTTAATTCAAGGGTTGAAAAATTACCATGAATTTTTGGGTAAAAACAAAAAAAACCAAAAAATTCACATGCTTCTCCATTTGTCCTGTCTTCCACTCATGTTAGTCATCCCATGGTATTAATTCACCAGGACATAGCCGCTGTGCTGAGGATCTACAGTCTCCATCATTTCACAATCAAAGAGTCCAGGCAATTCCGAGAGGGTTAATGCATCATAGTTTGACTGGGACTCATGAGATGCGGAACTGCTCTGGCTGTCGGGCAATGCTACACTGCTCTGTTGTGCTGGGTCCATGGAATACTGGCACTGGTCTGGGTAGTCTGGCTCAGAAGAGGTGACAACAGGCAATTCACAAGTCTGATACGAATACGGTAAGGACTGTGGCGGCTGCTGCACCTGAACTGGTGACGACAACCGTGATGAGCTGGTGATCTGGGATGGTGGCCGTGGATCCAGCTGTACTTTCTGGTATTGACTGAGAAAGGGGTCATATTGCATTTGTTCTGAGGAGGGCTCCATCACAGGGCTCAGAGGCTGCTGCAAACTGAACTGTGTTGATTGCTGCTGCTGCTCCTCCTGGCATGAAAGCGGCAGTTGACTTGACCTTGGGTATGAGCTCTCAGCTATTTGCATCTGGTTAAAATAGGCCTGCAGCTGGGACTGCTTCTGGAGAAAGAGTCGCTTCTGATGCAGCCTGAATCAAGGACATAAACAGCAATTATTTTTGCCTTTTGAAGTGTTAAGCCACTAGCATGAGTCCATGCTAGTCACTCAAACAGTTTAGCAGGGAGTGAAGTACAGAGCTGGAAAATTTCTGGACAGTCTTGTCATTAAATTTTAGAGCACACCAGAATCTTTCAGCAAACACACACAGGGTGCGTTTTTAGAACTCCTTTTGATAACCTTTTTAATGACCTACTGAATTGGCAATTAAAATCTTGGCTGTAATACACAAATTTTTCAGGAGTGTAATTTCTGAACTGATGTTATACAACAAGAAAAAGTTGGTTTCCTGTACTGTAAAATTCTTGTGTTATGGGAATGAGACAGGAAATACCTCAGTGACTGCAGGGCTTCCCAACAGGCAGAAATACACGATCCATGTTCTGATTTACCATACATACTGCAATATGTAGGTTATAAGCAGTGGGTGGTTTGGAGGATGAGGGTGAAATTAAGTATGACTATGTAAGTAGTAGGGTTAGCACTACATTAGCACTAACTGAAGCAGGCAGGTATTTGCTGTTTACCTGCATCCTAGTAGTGTTAGCTCATAAAAAGCTCCTAGCGCAGAAATTTCTAAACACGTGGCAGGACTGTTGCCCCTCTTTTAAAAGGAGGACTGTGCCCTTATGCATTTTAAAGTGAAGCTTTCCTTTTTGAAAGAATTTATAATTGGACAAAGATTGTTCCAGTTCTTTTATTTCTCTTGAGACTAAGAATGAATAACACATCTGCATAGTTTAAAAGCCTCTTACCTGTGCTCCTGTAACTGCTGTTCCAGACTCCGGGGCAATTCTTTGCAGTATAGCTGGCAAGTATTCTGAGCTTTTGATAGTAGAGTAGGTTTCTGCAAGAAAAGCAGTGCTGTTTTAAATTGCATTTGATTTTAATGCATTAGTCCAGAAAGCAAGTGAAAGAAGATTGTCTGTCCTTATGACAGTGTAACTGCTCAAGCTCCACTTTTCAGAAGCTCAGCAGACCTACTATCTAAAACCACAGCCCCTACCACTTACTGGCTTCTAACTCTTAGACAAAGAATATCTTTGCTTGATAGATGGTACAATAAAAATCTGTTGAAGGATTTCTTCCCAAGTGAAAGAGAAGCTGCAAGCTGGGGAAAAGAAGATATTTTTTTTTTTAAACTAAAGCTATATGAAAATTGGTATAAAAAGAAAAGGGGGAGAGAGCAGATAGTAAGAGCCCCCAGGGGGTTAGAAGTGGCTCCTCAGATGCTGATGAATAACCTTTATGGGGTGCAACACTGATAATAGGTATTCCCTAGCAGTTAACTTGAAATTGCTTTAATAACACTATACAGTAAAGAAATTGAGTAAGAAAACAGCAGCAGTACACTTTTTGCATAATGAGGGTCAGTGTAATTTCAAATTTAGCTGTTCTCCACTAATTTAGCCTTAGACTGATTTTTGTGAGTAGCAAGATCTAAAAGGCTAGTTTTGCTGTCTAGTAACAGCAGATAGTTTAATTCAGTGGAGGGGGGGTATGGTACCTGGAGCCTGTGTTGCAAGTACTGTGTTTCTAAGCTCTGTCGTCTTGATAATAATGGGGGATGTGCACCATTAGGGAAAGCAGATGCAGCTTCCTGCTGCTGCTGAGATCCTTCCTCCTGCAGAGAGAAGAGGAACAAGTTTCATCCCCAGAAAAAGCTTTTCTGCCTCAACCCTTTTTTTTAAGGATTTCCCCTCACAGAGGTTTCATATTTGCCATATGGACCGGTCTTTGGTGTCACTCACCACTTTCACTGCATGGTGAGAGAGCCGAAGTTACAAAGCTTTGAACTATCTCTGCTGCAAAATGGCAGTTACACCTGTAACTAAAATGATATATATAATGAATTTTCTGACTTGCCCTCTGAAATAGTAAATGTACATGGTTAGAAAACTGTCCAAACTCCGAAAGCGCTTTTGCGCAGCTGGCATTTCACACCTTCAACATAGAAGGTGAAAAGCTTTCAGTAATGCTTGAGAGGTTATGCATGGAGTAGGCACCCATATAATTAAATGTTGGATTTGGAAAGCTCACAAGGCGACCTCACTGTGACACCAATGAGGATGGTAAAGGCTAGCCTGCAAATGCCCATTCTCTTTCTTCCAGAAAGAGGGAACTTTAGCTCTTGTCAGATCTCCAGAACACCTTACCCCTCTCCTTATCTGTCCCAAACCATTAGCATCTGAAAGATGGAGCTTGATTTCTGTACCTGTGAAGGACTATTAATGAGGTCCTGCAACTGGGTGGCAGTTGATGTCAGAGAAGGTTCTTCTTCTGATCCCATCTGTTCATACAGCAGCTGGACTTTATTCAGTTCCAGGATTCCTTTGGTTCGTGCCAGATTCTGGAGGTGTTGTCTAAATGCTACAATTCCTGGACAAGAGCAAAACCCTTGTCAGAAAATCAGTTAATTCATATCTGATTAGCACAGCAAATGTGAGATAAGCTGAGTAGGAACCAAGTTACAAGGTGGCTTGGTGCTTCTTGTGTATGGAGTACACTTACTACCACGTCTAGGTATAATGTGTCATGACAATGGTTATAATTACCTTGTGTGAGGGATGTGTCTGAAGCTCTGCGCCCCTCTCGGAAACTGACAGGAGAGCGGTTGTGGGTTTCTCGCTTTTGAGAGGCCAGTGCCTGCATGGCTGGATTGGCAGGTCTCAGACCCAAGAAGGGTGGTGTCATTCTGGGTGCTTGTTGGTTAGTTAGTACCATTTCTTTCAAGGAAGGGGTGTCTTCCAGGAATTTAGTTTCTCTCTGAACAGATCCCATGTCATACTCTGAATCAATACTGCCCAGAGATGAGTTTTCATCCAATGAGTAGACTTTCCCTGTGACAAAAAACAAAAACCAGAATAAAAGTGCTGCAGTAATTTAGCAAAGCAAAGGAAGTGCAACAGGCTCAAGTTATTCTTGCCAACAGTGACTGTGTTAGAGAAAGCAAAGCAGTTAATCACGTTTCATAAAGCAATTGTAATTTCACATCTGCAGTACCAGAATGGGGATTTGCTACTGGTTTTTACATTACTGCAGCAGTAAGACACTAGGCAGATGATGTTCACTGGCTTGTTTGGAGACTGTCCAGTTTTGGATTTGGTCATTTCTTGTGTGTTTGCCTGCTTCTCCCTTATAATCCTTTTAAGACTGTAGCCTGAGCTGAAAGGCTTGGTCATCTTGCTGGTTTTGGAATACCTGAGAATTCAGAGGTTTTAGTTTCCCCAATGTCCTCCTCTGCCAGCACACCTTTAGGGGATGAATAATCTGGGGCCTTTGGTTATGTGAATAAACCAAACCAACTTGCCAGACTTTACTAGTTGCTATTGGGGTTGTACATGACTGTAGCAAGCTGTATATTTGCTGCTTTGGTTTTATACTGCCTGTACAGCAGGTTTAGGGGTGGGTTTTTGTTTTTCCCCTTTAGCCTTTATAGCAAATGCTAAGTAATGAAACGAAAAAAGCTCCGATTCGTGCTTGTCACTCTTAAAACCTACTGGTTTGCATCCTGGGCTTATCAGATTGAGTGCTGAGAGCAGGAAATTAGGTTTGAGGTGTCTGTGCTAACTTCTGTACCTGTGCCTGGCATCATCACCAGCTGGTTGGTAACTTCTGCCAGAGTGTGACGTCGCTTCCCACAGCGAGCTGCTTGTAGGGCTGCAAATGACTGTGCAGGGTCATCTTCTGACTCGCCTTCTGTCTCTATTCCTTCATCAATAGAAGTTTCCATCATGCTGGTAGGCAATGATTGGCATCCTTTCCTAATCATCATAGGAGGTACAGGATCCAGCAGGCAGCCATTTACCTAAATGGCACCAGGAAAAGATGGGCAGCTTTCAATTACATGCACAGAACATTACCTCTAAGTGCAAGAAATCTCTGCCTATCATGTAGACTGAAGGCAGCCTGGACATTTAAAGAGTGTAAACCTACCTATAATCTACTGTGTTAAGTAAGACTGGTTAAGAATTTAATGTGACAGACAATCTCCTCCAGGTAGGCTCATCACTGACATTCTCTTAGTACTCAACTCCCTAATCTAAATACTAAAAACTCCTAAATCTAAATACTCTTATTTCCACAGTATTATGTTCTCTTTGTGGTGTTTGGGGTTTTTATTTGTCTAAGCGTTATTAAAAACCTTTGCCATCTTAGTTACAAATGTATAATTATGGAGTGTACAATATTGTTGTTTCCCCTTACTATACCTACTGTGCTCCTTTATCATGCTCAGATAAGCATTAAGAAGTAGGTATTCTGTTCTATAATACTTCAGAAGCTCTAATTAGTGTCTCATTGCATAAGTCACTCCTACCGTTGAGGTAGGATTAGGTTAGGTAAGATATGGACGAAACAACACATTTAGCATAAAACCTGACACTGTTACAGGTACCGGTAGTACTCTAGGGAAATATTAAAGCAGTGTTAAGAAATAGCTATAAATATTTTGAGCATCAGTAAAATGATGATGCTTGCACAGGAAAATTCTGAATCTGCTGCCTCTATTTTAATTTAATGGATTATATCTTTAAGCTAAATTTCTTGCACATGTTACTTTCCACTTGTGACTTTCCCATTCAAATGTCTTCTACTGATCCAGCAGCAAAAGCGCTGGAAAGACTATTTGCTGAACTGCTGGAAAGGCAACAGAGAACCAATACCATGTGAGCAATTGTGTCTCTGCAGTTTACCATGGCATATGGATCAGAGCTTGGAAGCCTTTGTTCTGTAATACTAAAGACACTGAATATTCCTGAGTCACTTGTGATTTGACACCTTACAGTAGTCACTATTTCTTGATCTACTCTGACCAAACTGCATCTATAAAAGCAAAAGGGGATGCAAAATAAAGTCTGAAATGTTAATTTCCAAATGTCTTTGAACTGCTTTTTGCTTTGTAGCTCCAAGAGACCACACAAGGAATTACTTAAAACAGTGATGAGAACCAGGGCCACACTCCTAGTGTTGGTAACTAACCAGTAAGCGAGCAATAAAAGCTTCAAAGTGGCAAGTGTGAAATCAAACCCCTAGCTGGCACCAGGCAAAATACATTATACTGAAATTAAAAGTTATAATGTGATGTGATATGAGAGAGAACAACAGAAGTTTAATGAGAATACTAATAAATTTCATAAACGTAGTTATTTTAAGCTATTTCCCCCTCACAAAAGCTCTAACTACTAACTCCCATGTATTACACTTCCTCTTTGCTACCCTGCAGAGTATTGTCACAGACCTCAGAGTTGAATGGCAAAATGGATCAGACTACAGCTCCCTTCAGAGACTTAAGCTGTAACCTACATTGTAGGGCTGTGGAGCCGTCATATCCTATTAGAGTTCAGTTAAGTCTGTTAACTGTGGAGGTGTGGAAAGCCTACACAAAGTCTTCCAGTCTGATTACAGGAAACAAACCCCATTAGATGGAGCTGCAATTTTACATGGTCTCCAGTGAAGATTTTACAGGCGTTCCTAGTGACAGAAATAGCCTAGCTGAGAACTGCTACAACCTATGTGAGATGCTGCAGTTCTAATAGGTTTTGACAGTCAGAAGGGCCTGCTGGCTATTTACTATTCAACATAAAACATAATAAAAATGTAACACTTCTGGCTGGCTTATTATGAAATTGGCAGATGCACGGAATTTTAAGTGCATGGTATTTTAATTGCTTTAACTGGCAATGGAAGCTTACAGTTAAGGTTCCATTATGCCTTACTGTTCTCATCTGTCTGAACTTTTGGATGAGTAGCTGAGTAATTTAATCTAGATAACCAGCAGTGAACCATTTGTATTAGAAGCTATATATGAGGTATCTTCAGGGGTCTTAAAAATATATGAGAAGAATAAATAAAACCCAACCACTAGGTTGATTTTTCTTTTGCAAATGACAGTGTGGTAAGATTGGAATGTAAGCAAAGAATACAGAAAGCAGACTAATGAACAGAAAAAGTCAGAGCTGTTGAAAGTTATATGCAAGAGAGAAGTAGAAAAAGAATCTGGAATACTTAAAACTCTGATACTAAGAGAGTATTTTAATTTAGGTAAACTGGCACAATGTGTTTTGTCCAGCTGGTATAAGAAATGTGTTTAGTACAGTCGAGTGTTTAGCTACAAAAGGTCTTGGTATTTGACTTGCTGTCTATCCTGAGAGGTTACCCAGGAATGAGAACTTGCTGGAGACCAGCAAGAGTTTTATGGACAGCATATACATAAAAATGCCTCGGAGCAGATTCAGAACATTGGGTCTTTGAGGAAGAGGCTACTGAAAACAGAGAGAAGCATCAGGGTTCTCCAGCTCAGCTGACTACAAGTGTCAAGATAACTGGAAGCATACTAAGGTCAATGAAGTGACATTAGCTTGGATTAGCAAATGCTCTGGCCCCGACTCTGCAGTGATTTATTCTAGGATGATGAACTCTGAACCCTGTCAGAAGGAACTGATCTTCCATTACTTATTGAAGAGCTACAGCTACTACCACTAGCTGTGCTCTTACTGGACAGTAATTTAAAGGGCAACAATCTGTTTTAGTCTTAATGATTTTTGACAAAACAGTAGGGTGATTTTAAGCTGTACCTTTGGTGTCTCAACTCTTTCTTCCTCCATAAATGCTGTCTCTCCCTGGCAGCTGGATGGAGGGAATGAAAAGGCTTCTGCTCCTGAAGCAGGGGGAAGGCCTGGAGACTGCAACAACCTTGCATTTTGTGAATGCAAGTTAACAGAAGGTACCACAGCTTGTGCCTGAAAAAGATTTTAAGAAATCTAAAACCAGAACAATTTTAGGTAGAAAACAACATACAAGGTCACAAATTAAAAATATTCAATAACTAGACAATTTTCAAAGAAGAAGTAGTATCAGACTTATTTCCATATTCTTGGTGAATTACATTCTTAGTCTTTAGACTTTATAAAAAGCACCACCCCCTGCAAAACACACAAACCCCAAATGTCATTAAGCTAGCTACTTATTGAAGGTGAGCACTTACTAGCAGTAAAGACAGTGTTAGAGACCCTCTGGTGCCCTCCAACTTCAGAAATACTAGAAATCCTTCTTATACTCAGTACAAAATCCATTAATATTACCTAGTTTCAGTGACTTTTCTAACATGCCTGTAGGAAAAAGCATGAGAAAGAATGGAGCAGGCTGGACTCGAAAGAAGACAGAGGAAGCACTGTTGAAGGTGTGCCTCAGGGAAGGCAAGCATTGCAGTTAGGAAACCAGTGACTTTAACTGTTTTTTAACCTTAATTTCCTGAAGTGCAGCATGCATGCAACTTGCCTGTCCAAAAGGAAATAAGCAGCCTTATACAGGAGCCTGTGGTGCCACCATGTGTGAAAACAAATTATCTTGTTAGGATAACTGCGAGATTGCTTTCAGTCCTAAGGAAAAAGTGGTAATATGGCTATAAAATACAGGAATTTAATACAATAACGAAGAGGAGGTTGGTCTTCTTCATCCTTGTTCATCTGTCTCCACCTGCTTTTAATAAATCTTATGATTAATAATCTGCTTTTGAATACTGCTTTTCTATCATTAGAACTACTATCTAAGAAAAGAGGTGGTTTTAATCTTTGTCAGCCATATTATTCCTGGACCTGTGTTTTCATAGCTGAAGTGATTTGGCTTTCATTTCATCAGAATCCAAAACCAAATAGTGTCTTGCTGCCTCAAGTGAAAAGGAGCAGCATGGTTGTGATTTCTCCTGGCAATGATCTGGGCACTTCTATACAGCAGCAATAGAGTACCTAGGAGGCTGTGAACTTGAAAGAGTATTTACTTGAGACCGTAATAAATCTGAGTCATCTTAGGCCAAGTCTTTCATGTTTCCAGCTATGTATTAATAGAAAGCAAAAGCTGTATTTGAGTATCTTAATGAAACAAAAGAACGTGAAAAAATCCATGAATCGGAGAATTATAGGAATAAGACATGATAAACTGTATATGACCTTTCTTTTTGAAGAAAATTACTAGGGAAAAAGTAGACTGAATAGCTTTGGAGCCTGTGCTCAATCAGTCAGTATAATCAGAGAGGATACTAAGTAGACAGCCTTCTGCAATACAAGGGCTGGTACTAGATGTAAGGAGCACCTAGAATTGCTCTTGGTAAAATAAATGTAACTTCCTTAAGTCTTAAAATCAATTAGTCATCACATTGGCTCTATGCACCCAGAGGTTTTGCAGCCATGCTGCGAAGTCTCCTATGAAACTGGAGTATTGCTGGGTCACAGGAGGAAAAAGTAATGCAAATCTTAAAAGAAATGTCATTATGTAGGAACAAATCTCTGAGTCTTGAGCCATTAAGACTCTCATGGTAATGATACTTTTATCAGGCACTTAAGATATTACAATGAATTGGCATCTTAACCTGATAGGTTGTTCTTAGTATTTTCTTTTGGATACCTCTTATTATTCTTTGCCATGCTTCATTTCATGGGAGTTAGAAAGTGTATCTAGAGAACAGCAGGGGAGAAAGTAATCTTATTTTCAACAGGTCCCTTTAGAGTGACTATGTTTATAACACTAACTAGAGCCTGCATGCTTTTAGCCCCCATGCTAGCACAGCTCTCCATAAATTCAACAGCTTGTTTGTCAATCACACTGAAGATACTCCAAGTGTTGCACAGTCTCCAGAAATGGTATTTCTCTAACATTTTAATCCATGACTTCCCAGCAAAAGGCTTAAAATTCTCAGAAATGGATGTGTTCCAATTAGAAGCACAGCACGAGTACTTAACCTGGGAGTTAAGGTTAAACCAAGTGGATACCCGTTAAAAGCTAAAACCATAGTTTGATTTTGGACTTCAGAATGCAGTCCAGTCTCCTTTCTTGTTTGGAAGTTCACCAGTTCTCTCAAACCTCCTTTCTGCTCCTCACCCCACCCCAGGGTGGGGAGGAGGCAGCAGCAGCTGTGGGAGGCATGCCAAAAAACTGATGATGATTTGTCATCAAACAGTTCTGACAGGAGGCAAATCCAAAAAAGTCTTTACAAAACAATACTGCAAGGGTACATACTACAGAAACCAGAAAATAGCAATGGATTCTAAGTGAATCTATGTAGAAACACCATTTTGAAAGAGAAGAATGTCTCACATAGCCTTAAGCCCATCTCTGCTAGTAATAAAACCTTACCTTGGCTACTGTCTGCTCAGCGATTGTGCTTGGCCGACGCTGACGAGCATCAACTCTCTGTTCCACAGGGAAGCTGCTCCGATGTGATTTGAGTCTTTCCACTAACAAGTAATAAATAGCAGCAAAGTGGTTATAACTCTTGTTCTGCAGAGACTGAAAAAGAGAAGCACAAAAGTGTGAGTACAGCCGAATATGTATTATCTTTTATGTTCTATGAGACCAGGGAGAAGAAAGAATTGTTGGGGGGGGGTGTGGAATGAATGGAGGCTATTTAAGAGGCAGTGGGGTGGGCAAATGTACTGAATTGAGAAAGCTTTTTCAAACCAGAGTGCCATGCCAGACAAAGAAAAGCATCAGCCTTGGTTTAGTGGCAAGTCAGCATAAGGTACACAAGGGAAGTTGTCTGTGGGCCTACTGCACGATGTTTGCATAACACAGAAGCCTTCTCTCTGCTAGGGATGATTTTTTAGGAAACTTCCTGGAGGGATGTCTCTCCTCTTCCTGATTAGTCTGCTGGCACAGGCAGCACTAGGACAGAAGAGCAGCAGCATAGCATGTTTAAAATGTTTGCCCTTGCCAGAGTCTAACCAAGTAAAACATAGCTCCAGTTTTGGTGTTTTGTGTTTTCCCCTGTCTTCCCGCCAACTGTTGAAATAAAGAATGTTGCAGGCAACTCAGATAATAAGTTCTAGTCATAAAAACAACCAGGAAACCTTCCACCCAGGGACAAATATCTGTTTGCATCTACTTTACCTCAATGGTTTTCTGTTGGTCTATTCCAAGGCTGTGCATTAGCCGTAAGACCTGTTCATTATACTCTCCAATGGAAGGCTCGTTCTCCTCTCCTGGTGGATAAAGAATAGGTCTCTGTGCAGGAACTTCTATAAGCATCCACTTATGCTCCTTAATCTGAGCAATAGTTAACCGTTTGGATGGGTCTAGGACCAACATTCTTCTAATCAGATGTTCACACTCTGTTGGGAAAAAAAGAAAATTACCAACCTGCTACCATTACAGAGCATGACAAGAGGAAATTGCCTTACTTCAGCCTAACTTCTCCACTAAATACATTTCCTTAAAACAATCTTTAGTCACATTAAGAAGCACAAAACCCCAACTTATTTAAATGCATGATATAGCTAACAGGTGCCATTCCTTCTACACAGCTTCCACATGAGGGTAATAGTAATACCAAAGTACAATCAGTAGCTCTAGGTGCCAGAATAATTCTAAGCAAACCAAACCATTGCTGATTTCTGCTACTACATGCTGGACAACACTAAAACCATCACATTTTTCTTCAGATCTCAGTTGTTTTTTGGCAGATGAGGGCACAACAGATGCACACGCAGTTTGTATATGATAGGAAGTCAATGCAAGTTCCTTTAAGGGAGCTTATCAATCTGCCATGCGTTTCTAGCTGACCATGATACGGCTACAGTACAGTAGTTACAAGTCAGTCCATTCAGGTAATTATGACAAATAGTTTAGAGAGAGATTTCTGGCTATTTATTCCTGTTTATCACTCCTGTTTTCACACCCTTCCCCACTTCCAGCATCACCATGTGATCAGCAAGGGGAACAGCAAACAGCCTGTGAAACAGCTGATCTACACTGCAGTCACAGCAATAATTGCAACTCACACAAAGATACCTGGATCTAGCTTGCATACCCGTGTCACCAAAGTCACAGAAACACAGTACTGTTCTGCACCAGCCACAGATGTGCCCAGGATGCTAAAGGGTTGCCATGATTCCATAATGGCATTGCTAAAAGCAACCAAATGCCCTATAGCTACACAACAGTGACTGTTTTCCAAGGCGGTGTGCAGGAGTACATGCCACTAGAAAGAAAAAGGGGAAGGCCAGAATGTTTTAGACTACAGAACCCTTTAACAACAGGGCTGAAAAACGCATTTTTAATTCACTTTGAAGAAAAGCGTAGAAGTAGTGTATCAAAAGAGGATCTGATTCAGGGAGGATGTTTTGAAGTCATCTGGTTTAGAGACCCTTTAATATAGGGAAGCTGAAGAACACCATCAAGCCCTGTGAAAAATGGCCCCACTTGTTCTTATCTGAACAGGCATGAGGGAGAGTGAAACACAACAGATGGGGCAATTAAGAGAGGGAGAAATCTCTGTCACATGTGGGAGTGCCAGATACACGACAGTGAGATCCTGGCATATGAACTGGTTGTGCACTTTTTGCTTTTCTTTAGCAGACACTGTCAAAAACCAAGAAACACCCGATGCACAACTGAGGTTTGACAGTGATACTGCTCTCAGCATATTGTCTTTCTATATTAAAATATATATGGCCTTGCAGGAAGAAAGCTAATTGCTGCACTCAAATGTGCTTCTTCCCCACATCCCCGTATTTCTGTTCATAGTAGGATGAGATTTCCTTCAGCTTCCATTTCAACTCTCTCTCTGCCCATGGGTACAGCCACACTGCAACCTCCATACCTTGTGCAGGGAAATATGTGTTGATTTGCCTAGCAGCAGGCTAACTGCAAAGGCATACAGCTCACCTATGCTCATTTGTGTTTCTTTTGAACACGAACAGTCTGCCATACCATAATCTAGCATGCAGATGCACCACCTTTTGCTGTCTTGCAACAGAGATTATTCTAGAATTTACTCAAGATTTATCACACCAAGAGCATTGTTACCTTCTGACATAAAGTAAGGGATCCTGAACCTTCCTTCAAGAACTCGTTGCCTCAGTATGGGGAGCGTTGGTCCATCAAAAGGTAATGCTCCACAGACCAAAACATAAAGAACTACACCCATGCTCTGTAAGAAAGAGAGTATTACTTTCATTTTTCAAGCTACAAGTTAGGTTTCTGAGGTTGGCTAGCCAAATCCTGTCACAGAAAAAAATCAAATTATATCCTGCAGAAACAGGAAATTTATACAAAAAGGAGTTAGATTTCTGAAGATTCCCTAAACATTAAGAACACTCAGCTAAACCAAAATGGCTAGTCTTGCAGTACCTTGTGCTGATAAGCAGGTAAGCTGAAGTGTAATGGGTTAGAGATCTGGCTGCTAGCAGGAAGCTCCACGCAGATGACTGAATGATACCTGAAAAGTGAGTCCCAACTTCAAATGAGAATTAGAGATACTTTTTATTAATCTCAAAGTTGTTCAAACAAAACCAAACCTCAGACAGGAGCCACTTGAAATAAGAAACTGTAACCTTTTACATTTACCAGTTTGCAAAAGCCTGGGTGTAAGGCACATGGGTAACTGAACAGTCAGCTTAAGGAGAACACAGCTAATAACTCTGCACTGCTGTGTGCAGTGCTGAGCATGAGGGATTATTTAATAAGAGCAAAAGGAGACAATCTGGGCAAGAGCTCTCCTCCAACTGCCAGACTAACTTTTGAAAGTATGCAAGTTAATTGGCACTGCAAGTGGAAATAGTCTTAAAGTATATGCCAGAAAAATACAGCACCACAGTAGATGAAATAACCACACCAGACCCTCATGCCAATCAGCTGGCATAGATAGCCACAGCACTGGATTTCCCAAGGGGAAAAAACAAGCTTTCATTTAAAACTTTGTAAGTACACAGAAGTTTTAAAATGAAAAATTTATTTTAAAAAGTAATTTTTCTTCCTTCCTTAACCTGCCAAAAACTGAATTGTGGATTGTTGCATTCTTCCTGCAAGCTTAGTACTTTCAGCAGGCTGACTCTCTGATTGGATGTTGCGAAGAGATAAAGAATCCTTAAGTCCTCTCAAAAGATAAGTGAAGATGATTATGATTTTTATGCTAAACATATGTGTGCTTCTCTTCATGGGCAGGCAGATTCTGTTAACGATTTAGAATGTTATATATTTAAAGAACATTTATGAGAATTCAGAGATTCACTTCTGATTCAAACAGTGCCTGTGCTACTTGAAACAGTAAGTGTACCTGAGGTCTGCTGTATGTTTATTTACCGGTTACTGAAAGTTCAGAAGGACTGTAGCCTTTTTTTCTTAAGAATCTAGCTACATATATATGTGTGTGTGCATGTGTATAATAAATACATGCATCCCCACAATCCTATGTATCTAAAAGCATGGGTTTTATTTACATTGTTAATGCAATTAGATTAATTTTAATTTGATTAGCAGCTGAAAGGTGACTTTCCATGTTTGTGTAACAGGCTCTGGGCAAAATGTCAGTGCCTGTGTTGTAATGCTGTGTGCAATATTAGCACTGCAAACCTGATGCCAGAGCAGGGACTGCCTAATTGAACTGTCTCTGGTTGCTTTAGGATATGAATCTGTCATTTTAAGTACAAGAATACTAAAAACAACAAAACCCCTCCAACTGAACAAAAAACCAATCCCTAACAAAACCAGATTAGGAATGAAAGGCGGTCTCTGACAGTGCATGAAGGGTGCACAGCACTTCTTCAGTTCATTTTAGTCCCTTTCCATTTCATAAGAATGTGGGTTGTGCTCTCTATCCTCTTCCATTAGAGTAGTATGCATGGAGACACACTGATTCAAAACCATGCAGTTGCCTCAGTAGAAATGTTTGTGACACAAATCTGCTTGTTTCCAGCTCAAAGAGCAAAGCAGTTGTTCTCTCTCCTGTGTTTCAGTGGCTCAGAATCCTTTTAACCTCACGAAGAACTTACAAGTTTACAAGTTCAGTTTCCACTTCACACAGAAGATACTAAATGCACTGAAAAGAGCGAAGTTCATGATTCAGTCAGGAGAGCTTTTGGAGGAGTTACAGCTTTTCATCTAGTGGGCTAACATATATCTACAGTGTACATTTAATAGACACCTGGAAAGGTAACTTCATTTCCATTCAATGTTAAAAGGCATTTTATGACACCCAAGAAATAAAGCTGAAGCAGAACAGCTTGTCTGCAGCTTAAGAAAAATAAAGAATGATTTCTTTGTTCCAGTATCCTAAAAGTTTACATGAATCCAGTTAAAAAAAGAATAATGATACCCAGATATCCAGCTGGGGTCCCTCGTATTGCTGTCCTTCGAAGACTTCTGGGGCTGCATATGGTGGGCTTCCACACCATGTCGTCAGAGGCTCACCACTCTTATAGAAATTTCCAAAACCAAAATCTGTTGAGAAATTAAAGGGAAAGTCACTCCCAACTCTAGCTACGTGACAAGGAATAATGATATGCACTAGGCCTTAAAGCCCACTTTCATTCATGAAAGGCTCTACCCCAACTCCTTTTACCCGTACTCCCCCTGAAAATATTTATTGGGATGCTGAATGTCCTATATACTGCTATTTTCATGACAGCTCGTAATTAACAAAACACTCTGCAGAACTTCACAACCTGTAGGAGTTTTGAGTAAACTTCTACCAGTTTGCTAAATCCAAGTTTATAAACAGCTATCACTAAAATTCAACAAACTGACAATCATGCATACATATGAGCTTATTTACTTGCCAAGAGATATCTGAGATTCAGTACTGGATCTGAGATTTCCTGAGTTTTTGTTAGGTGCTCCCTAGCCTTCAGGACACAACAAATTCTGACAACAAAAGCATCGACTTTGGAGATGAGAGAAAGCAACTCTGCCAAGAGCAACAACCACGGGAAAACAAAGCCTTTTGCTAGGAAGGAAACTCTGCTACTGGAATTGTCTCAGCCTTTTCAATATACAACTGAAATTTACCATCTCGCAACAAAGCTGCTCTTTTAAATGTTCCTTTTTATGGCTTAATGTGGGACCAGACATGGGTCCCACAGGACTTCAGTATTAGTCACCATTTGCAATAATCCAGTAGTGAAAAGGAAAATGACAGCCACTATTGCATAGAGACATAAGGTCAGATAGCCCTTTTTTAACTTCCCCTGTTGCTGCTCTGCTAGGTTGCCTTTCCCCTGTCCTCCTAGAACAATACAGCAAACAACATTCATGCTGAGGAAGCTGGCTTAATGACTGAACTGGAACCGGCTGTTTTCAACATGCAGAGTTTCAGGTGGCTGTTACCACTCCCTGGTGCCCAGATCCTCCAGTTCCTCTTACATCCTGCCATCATTCTTGCTCCCTTTGCTTAGTGCATGCATTATTTTCTTCAGCATTCTTTACTCTTCCTGCCAGCATCCACTGCAGATACCCATTCTGAATACACTCCTTTCATGACAATCCTCAGTATTTATACACAAGGCTCTTATTCATCAGGCTTTTAATAAAGGCCTTTGGAGCACAGTGTTTGGATACACCTGTTCATACCATGAATCAAAATAATAGCTCTGCTGAAGTCTAGTGTTTTCTCATGGAATTCAATGAAACCAACATTTCTCCCTGTTGCTGCCAGCATTACCACTCTGTACCGCTTAGTCCTCTATTTCACTTGCAGTGCAGGCCACCCTATATGTTCTCTGTGACAACAAATACTGGTAATTCTAAAGCAATGAAGGAGAAGTTCTCAAGGAGAGAGAGTTTCTTAACGTAATTATGCTTTTACCCTTGTAGCTAACCAGGCTCCTGCAGAGTATTACCGCAGGCTGGTGTGACTCGAGGAATCATGTGAAAGTCGGCGGTGTTGATAAACAGTAATCAGGCCCTTGATTTAGTACTATCAATCGCTGAATACCTCAAAGGCACGTTAATACAGTGCAGCACTGATATCTGGTACATGTGGCACCCTCAAGAAGTTAAATCTCCAACATCAGCCCAAGGTCACTGTATTTAGCTCAAAGTCAGAAAATCAGATACCCCGTCTAAGAGCAATGAACTTTTGCGTTCATTCATAAAGAGAAGCCCCACTGCCTATGAGTAAGAAGGCTCCAATGCCAGAAAGACTATTTGAAGGTCAGACACATGACATCCATAAGAGTGTCATGCTTTGCAAGCACACAGACTGCCCGACAGTTGCATGAACAGTTACGCAATGGCATCCTGGCATGTCACCATACTCTGGAGGTACAAATGGCCAAGGTCAGTTCAGATTCTGAGTCTACATACAAAAACACGTTCATGCCATCCTTCCTTTTCCATCCTCCTTCAGTTCCCAAACAACTGCAACTTCAGCTGTAGTAACGGGGGAAACAGCAAAATCTTCTACCAAAAAAACCCCCCAATCACTGTATGTCACCTGCCTTTTTCCTATCACAGCTAGACTTTTGTTGTGAGTTTTTTTTATTCTCTTTGAGGAGGCTTTTCTTCACACATAATTGGCTTGGCAACCTTGACAATACTTCAGGAGACATGAAGCAATTTCTTCTCTCAGAAGCATTTTGCCCTCTGTGTAGGTGTCATTAAATCTGATCTCTCCTTTCATTTAGCTTAAATTTGTCAGATTTTCAACATCCTCTTAGTACTGCAGATAAATATCAATATCTCTGAACTGCAGCTCCTACTCAGGTGCCACCCTCATAAATCTTTGTATCAGATTCACAAGTACATACATTTGTAAGCACAGCTATAGAAAGCATGACCTGCTTGGAAATACGCAAGATGTCAATTCCTAAGAAAGTGAAACTATCCAGATGGGATTTAAAGTTAGTGATTTGGTGAACATGAACACGTGGAAGCCACTTCAATAAGAAACATGGACAAATCTGAACAGCAAAAGACGGAACAGTCTTGAAGTATGACTGGTGAATATAAGAGAAGCTTCAGGTTTATGCTACAATTAGGATATGGGATTTTTTTTACTATTATCTTTACAGGCTTAATTTCATAACACCCAATAGTTTTATTTATGGTTACCAAAAGTAGCTCAAGAGCAAGGACATCTTGGAACTGAACAGCATCATCCCTGCAAGGCTCTTCCCTATCTGAGCAATAGAATTACAGAACTTATGCTGTTGAGACAGTACCTGACTGGAACAGCAATTGACTCACATCTGATGGTCTTGTGACAGCTTAGATGATCAAGTTTTATTAGGCAAATCCACAAATGAAAGGCCTATACACTGATAATAGACACAGCAGCCAAGGATGCACTCTGTATAAGCACTAATCTAATGATATCGGCTGCTGGGGCTTGGGGGTAGGGACAAGCATGAGGGGAATAGACTGCAGAAAATGGTATACTCTCCCTGTCACTACTAGATGGATCAGTAGAATTCCTCATGAGTCTGTGTACCTTGTCTGGGAGATTGTATCTTATAAACTTGGAAAACAGTTCCTTTATTCTGTCTTTAATCTGCAATTCTACAACTTTAATTTCTTCCCTTTTATGTGGGAAAGGAACGCCAGGATTTTTCAGTTATGAACTTCTGCTGAGAAAATAGCATGCATTGATGATACAAAGCACAGTAAAAGCCAGATACCTCCTAGTTCATACTGGACTTTTTCATGCAACACAGGACTTAAAACCAGTGTTGCACATCTCAGCAATCTGCTCTTATCTTTAGAAATCAAATTATATTCTATTGTTGGACAAAATAATTACCTGTGCAGCGAGATCAGCATTATTTGTTAGGGTACATAAATTATTACAGTTACCTTTTTTTGTTTCCATTACGCTTTCTACAATTGAATCTTCAAAGGACATTAAATCATTTGTTAAGAACTCAAGAATTCGTAATACCCACGAAAACCATTTCAAAGAAAAAGTTCAGGATTCAGATAGGATACGCGATGCTTGGTCCATTGGGCTTCCTCAATCTTTAATTATCACACTGTCAGTTTAGTTGTCCCACTTTTTGGAGTGTTAGAATGGCCAGGATTCAATTAAAAATAAAACAATCACTAGCCTCTCATTCTCTCCCCCCGACTTCACCTTGTTGCTACTTTGCAATTGGTGATCTACCGTAATCACTCTGGATCAAAGGTAATTGTTTTTAACTGAAGAACATTGTTAAAATTTCTCATTCCAGAGAAACAGATTTTAAGACCATTAGTGATGTTTAACGGAAAAATGTGCCAGCCCTCAAAAAAACATATGCCAGCCACAGAATTCTGAAAGGACTGAAATTGGACTCATTACCCGAAGACTGAGATTATATAATGCAGTGATCATCTTAACATTTGCCTGAATCTGCACGTTAAAAAAATACGATCATTTGCAGCATTGTGTTCAGTTGAATAAACTCTGTGTTTGTGCAATCTGCAAATATTGGCTCTCAACATTTGTGGTATTTTCTTTCTCAATCTCATTACCCCCTTTAGAATAATCTTGATTTTAGAAGGTATAATTTTTTGAACATACATCATTTAAATGGAATCTGCTTTCCTGTTAAAAATGGAAACAGACTAAGATTTCAGACCCGTTTGCAATTTGAGAAATGGAACCTCCCTGCCAGAGCCACTACAACTTCTGCTGTGCATCTAGCAATATGAGGTAGTCTCTAATTTGTACCTCTAAAAATCCTTTAGAAGGGATACTAGCTTCAGAGCTATAATTAATGCATTCTCCTAAAATCACCAACAGAATTCAATCTGCCTGGCTTTATACAGCGTTATGGATCTTTTGTTATAATAGTAATGTAAGCAAAGGAGATAATCGGGAGAGAGGTACTGATAAAGGAAAGGTACAAGTGTGTTAGAAACAAACCTGACCCACTTCATGAACTGAATGCTGATCAGCCAGTTCTGACGTCAATGCATATTTTACTGTCCACCAGCAAGACAAACCAGCGCTACAACCTACTTCAAAATAACAGTCTCCTACCTGATCTGGTTCAAACACAGTACCTTTACCATCAAGATGGCATGATTTCTGCAGACATCTATAAAGGCATCTTAATCTGACAGTTTTGTGGGGCTGGAAGTATACAGAGAGAAGCTCACTCTTCCATCCTCAGTTTGAAGCTGGATTTAATTTTCACAAGTGCACAGATGTTTCATTGTGCAGACAATGAGCGAGGTTTATTTGATGACAGCATAGAGTAACAGTGACCAGTAACTGAAATCCAGTCCATATGATTCCTTTGAAAAACACCAAAACGATACAGGAACAATCCAGCTTTCTACAGGCAATAACTTTGAGAAGAACAAAGAAGGTTTACCTTGCAAGTGCTAAAAACAAATTCGATGTCAAACCTGATTTCCTCACCTGCAACCTTCTCAGTGGACATTTTATCTGATTAATACCTTCTTTTATGTTATGCATGCTATAATTTAAGTTTGAGGCTTTTGATCCCAACTACCTAGTATCTTCTAGAAAGTAACAGTCTCTCAAAGCTCTCACCTCAAGATCTTTACTCATCCTCTCTTTCTTGTCCTGTTACTAAGACTGAAAAGAAAGATCCTTTGAATTCTATCTATTCTCTTCCTTATAAAACAGTATTAACATGAAACTATTACATTTCAGTCCAGCCTCCTTTTGTTTAAGCATAAAAGGTGGTAGTGTCATCAGCTCACAGCTTTAGGAAGACTCCTTTTTAACCTTAGTTTATTCTGTATTTGACTAAAAAATGTTTTAAATAGTAAAAGCTTCAAGAAAAGCCTTAGAAGCATCAGAATGAATCAAGAGGTCCACTGGAAATTAGGAAGAGCTTGTAATGGACAGGAGTATCTATGTGGATTTTATAGCTGCTTGGAGCAATCAGCAAGGGACAGCCCTGTACATAGTGCTGGGGCCCAATGCAAACACTGACACTGCAGAGCTTTCTATCAAAATGATTCATCTTCTACTGTGTTGTTTTTCAATTGCTACATTAATTCAAATTAGTGTGTAATTCTAGCTATCAGAGTTGTGATCCTGGCTGCCCTTTGTTCTTCCACAGTTTGATAAATGAACCATAAGCAATATGAACCACTGGAAGAGACGGTTCTCAGGGACCTGCACAGCACCAGGTAACTCCAAAATCACAAAGAAACCATTCTGTGGAACTCATCATCTGTCTTCTTTACGTAGAAAAATAAAACAATTGACTCAGCACAAATCACTACAAAAGTTTCTAGCAGTCACAACTGTCCTCCAGCTACTTTATCACCAAAGCTAGGTACAGGAATTGCTATCAACCTGATAAAGCTTGACAAAAATACATGAAAGAATCCGACCATATAAATCACTGCCAGTTAATGTGATCATTTACACACAGACACCTGTAATTAACGTTCTGTAATACAGAGCACAAAAAAACTAAGAGGAGGAAAGAGACAGCAGCAGCTGGTGGAATCTAGTAACTATAATTTATCAATTGGTTTTTTTTTTGAGTCCCTGGAGAACCTGTGCATTGAAATTCCCTGCAGTGGAACAGTCCATGTCTCTCACCTTTCTTTGGTTAACAGGTCTCCTGAGATGCCTTTGAAGTAGTGTTTTTGTGAGCCTGTGTCATGTTTGCTCTGCAGTGTTCAGAGAGGCAGGGAACCTCATCCCTGCAGTGCTGAGGACATCCATGATAAGCATACTTCTGAATACAGCCCTGCTCCAGTATCGTTGAGACCTGAGGAGTTCTAAAATCTAGCTAGGCTGAACATGACAAGCTGCAGTGCAGAACACTGAGGTGGAGGAAGAGAAATTAGAAGGGATAGAATGTGGTGGTGAAAATGGGGAGAGGAGTGGCAGATCAGAAGGCAGGGAAAGAATACATAGATGAACAATAGCACAAAAATTCCCTTATCTTTAGTTCAGTTACTCATAGTAAGTGGGGTCCATGTGACTTGTTGCCCTTAGACATGGTATTTACTGAAGCCATACATTGTCCTGGTAAATACAGTTGTATGTCAATCATAGATCTCCAGGTGCTATGGTTGTCAGTAGCTGCTAGAAATAAACGCAAGTTTATCAGAAATGAGAAAAGTAGAAATGCCCTACAAATGGTGGTGCTGATGAACTGGCTATATTGAATCTCAAGACAGTACCTAAACCCGTTTACTTTCAAATTCACAGCCTATTTACCAACAGCTGTGAGCTAACAGTGTGGGTGGCCCTATTAGTTTTCAGAATTCTGAGACATCACCACCAATTCTATGTCAATGTTATTAGTTATTACTTGGGTCACTTTGTTTTAAAGTCCAGACATCATCTCCATCCCGAACTGTTTCTTTAGCTTTCTTCAGGTATCAAATGCCCTAAATAAGAACGTATACCAGAACTGCATCTTACCGCTACAACAGTTGCAAAACCCTTCTCAGCTGATGGTAGCTGTTAATATTTTTACAGTTTAACATTAAAACAAAAGCCCACAGCAGAGTATAGAGAAAATTAAAAGATAACCATAAACAGTTTAATATCAAATGAAATGAAAAAGAGGCTACTGCAAAAGCTCTGCTATTAATTTGTATAAAGCATTAAATAACAATTTTTACAGCTTTTATGAAGCTGCTGTAAAATTCCCACTCTGAGATGCTAAAGAGCCATGAAATACAGAGAACGTGCCAAAGAACAGATTAATAGGCTTCCCTCTCTAGCTCTAGAGAATCTGTTTTCCACACTCTTCCTTCTCCCCCAAAAATCCCTGCCTTACAATCAGATTTGACAACAAACAGTAGCCTAACACTCTATGAAAATCATGGTTCTGGTAATCACATAGCTGTACTTTCTCCTCAGTTTTAGTTTGTGCATTACTTAACCTTTCTGTAAACTCTTAAACCATGTGAAAAAGATGCCAGAGGTGGGAATGTGGTGGTAAAGGAACAGGAATGAATGTGTTAAATGTACATAGAAAATCAAAGGTCAGTACAAAAGCAACAAACATATACAGTACTTTTTATCTCAAAGATGAGTGCTTATTTTAAAAGACTCTGTAGATTTCACATCCTGTTAAGATGATTTGAAAGGATTTAAAAGATTTTTCCTGAGAGTGAAGTTAATCCCCAGAATTAATTGCCTAGTCTTCCCAATGTTTGCTGTGGTATTGCAGAGAGAGGGGTGAATGTTTGTGACAGATGTTAACAAGTTAAACAGGTGTTAACTTTTCCTTTAAAATCTTTAAGGACACCGTCTATATAATCAATAGACAAAAAAGAGTGAATCTTTTAGAGGGCTGCTGGTACATTTAATGCTTTTCTGCAATTTTATCCTTACAGAAAGCAGCTGAGATCAAGATACATTTTCAGTTCGTCCTTTTCAGAGATGCCAGAGAGTAAATTTAAGGGTAAAATAATCCAGCAGTGATCTACAATTCAGAAATCATAGAATGGTTTGAGTTGGGACTTCTCAGCCTTATCGACTAAATATTACACTTCTTTCTCAGAACTAGCAAGCTTACTGCTACACAAACCAGCTCTTACAGTAGTTAGCCTTCCTTTCTTGCTCCCATATTACTGATGACTGAAGTTCAACAGTCCTCCAAATTGAGCTTTTATCTAGCTTTCCCATTCCAAGTGTCGCTAGGCTAAAGTCAGTATGGAAAGATTCATGGAATTGTAATGAGTTGACAACCACCAAAATGATTTCCATTGCTAGCAACATCTGCTGTGTCTAAATTTATAATTAAAATGAAATCATGCATGCAAAAAGAAAAAAATCAATAAGCTTCCATTTTGAGTTTTTCTAATGTTGAAAGAAGTTATTTGATTAACTCTGTTTTAACCTGAACATCTGGCAGCATTATAGACATGTTATGACACCCACCAAAAAATGACTATCACTCTAAAAATTATTTCCTTTTTCCTGAAAGTATAATAGAGCTAATCTAGGAATTATTTTAGTTACATATACTGTGATGTCCGTAACGCAAAAATATTACATGTGTTACCACTCCGATTTTCTGTACCTTAAGCACAGCAGGATATCTTGGGCAGCAGCAACTGAATTACTGGAACGGCCTTTGTAAAAATAAGGTGTTATTAAACATCATCTGCATTCTGCGTACCTGCTATTTTGATGTTCATGTTGTTGTCAAGCAAAAGATTTTCAGCCTTCAGGTCACGGTGAACAATCTTTCGGCCATGGCAATACTCCACTGCTGAGAGAATCTGCCAGAATTTGCGCCTGGCCTCAGACTCACTTAGACGGCCGTGGCTGGCGAGGTAATCTGTTACAATAAAGCAGGTTTAAATGGTTAGACAGCAAGCAACAACCCTGAAACGAAATGATTTCTCTTAAAATAATTAGCATCAGAAAACTCAAAAAGTATTTCAGCCAATCCCAGTTTCCAACTCTTTATTCTCTCACCCTCTCCTCCAAAAGAATGGAGAAAGGATAAGAAAAAAGCTGTTGTGTAATGAAACTCTACTCTCTGTTCCTTCTTTTATAGTTACCTAATTATTCTGATAAATACTTTCATATAATGCTACTCCTGTGGAATGGGGAATACTTGGAATAACTGGCTTCACAGTCATGAGGTTCTTTAAGCTTTAGCTGCTTATCAGTTCATGTAAGCTTCACACCACACTTCTCCCTCTAAAGCCTCAAGAGAAGCTGTGTGGTAGCTAAGAGTACGTTATCCCTGTAAATAAAACAAGTTCCCATAAGGTACCCATCCTGACCTCTCTCTTGTCTTCATGCATCACAAGCAGAAAGAACATTTTGTTTTGATATTTCATTATGTTGTAAAAACTAATGTTAGCCCTGAAACAAATGATAGCTCTGAAACTGAAGTCTTCATTTATCCCCAGGAACAAAAACAAGCAAAGCAGCAGCTGTGAGAGTCTTGACAGAAAGAGCTTCTATAGCCAATTCTATTCTTTTTCTTACAAGGCATAAAATCAAAGAATGAACTGTTAGGATGGTTTCAGAATTGCCTTCAACATCCTGCAAGGAATGCGGTTAATGGCCAAGGTGCAGCAATATAGATGCTGTACCCAGTGACCACAAGCAAAGGCTGAGCGTATATACATGTAGCAATCTCCAACCGCTTGCTGCATCACACCTAAGTACTAAAGTTAAACATAAACAGTGAGCAAGAACTAAACTGCTAGAGCTTCTGCCAGCCCCTCCTAATTATCATTAATAGAGAAAGTTCCATGAACAGGAATCATCATTTACAGACCAGCTGACACAAACATTTCTGTCTGAACTCAATTAACAGGTTAAAACAGCTGCTTCCACAAGTTGAAAAGTGAGCATGATGTTATGGAGGTTTTGACCCTACTTCTGTTTGGTTTTAAGAATCATTGAAAATTCCACAAGTAAAATGATTTGTCCTATCTTCTATACTAGTTACGTGATCCCAGTGATCCAGAATACCTGGCTTTGTTAGGGTGTGGGGTTTTTGTTAATAAAATATTGGTTATGGGATTTATAAGTGCTTGTGATATTTTCATTTAAGCTTTTCTGCTTTCTTTACAACAAGCAGAAAAGGCCTGAGCAGCTTGCTTTAAACACACTCTAAAACCTGAAAATATGTTTCCAGTAAAACTTTGCTGATTGTGCACTTCTGCTTCATTGTTACTACAGATAAGGACAAAGAAATATGTTGTTCAAGAGGAGGGGGCACAGAGCCACCAACACACCTTGAAGATTTTTGCAATTATTCAGAGAAACATGGAAAAGAAGGTATTTATTTTTGGATTGTATAAACCTAACCATTTTACTGACCTTGTATTATTATACACCCCGAGTTCTCTCCTGCCACTTGGGTCACTAGACTATGCTGCCATTAAGTGCTTCAGACAGTGTCATTTTGATTATCAAAGTGAATTCCAAATCGTATTTTCACTTATACAGTTTAAACAAGCAAATGCAATCAATAATACAACATCTTCTTAATATGTTCAGTAAAACAGGCTTATTTCAAAGATATTTTATAGAGAGATCATTTTGGAAAAAGTTCCTTACTCCATTACCAAAGAAACAACTTTGTTTTACTCGTGGCAGGATTGGAAGGATTTCATGCACTGCTGCTACTACCTTGCAAGCATGTACTGCAAGCACAGAGGTGGATGATCCTGAACAACATGAAGTGACAGACTAGAGACCTCAGTTGCAGTACACTCATATCAGCATCCCTCAAAACAAATTTTTAAGCAAAGCATATTAGATCTGATCTCTGGAACCTGCAGATCTGAAAACTCCTCAGAGTTTCTAACCTACCTAAGTCTTAATACACTTCAGATGGTTTAACTTGGCAAAGCATAAGAATAAACAAAAGCCTGGTAGTAAAAGGAGATCATAATATTTGCAAGCTAAATATCATTCAGTCACAAAGTGACTGACAGATCATATGATATCAAGGTGAAGTCAGATATCAAAGGCACAAACTAAATTACAATGAATACAAGCCAGCTCTTTAAGCTGTTAATCTATAATTTGTTAGCAATGCAGCAAACAAGTTAATGAATCCAAGCGTGTCATTTGCTTTTATGGATCCAGTCTGTCAGGACTTATTTAAAGATTCCAAACCACTTTGCCCTGAAGTATTGCACCAAATCTAGTAGTCTTCACAGATTAGGTCATTTAGTCTGAAGTACTCCTCCTCCTCTTCTGTAAAAGTAGTGCATATGACAGTGTATCTGAATATGTGAAGGTACATGCAAGGATACTGTTTGTGCATGAATTAGCTTGCAAATAGGAAAGTCTGGGATACAGGCATCATGCCAGCCTCTGGGTGACAGAAACCGCTTTAAGACAGCTGAAGTTTGCTACAGACATTCTGCCACATAGCTGGAATCTGGACACTGTTTGAGTATGTGTGTATATACCTCTGAAGCTAAGAACCACGACTCTCTAGTTTTTAATGCAGGTACCTAGAGCAAAGCACCCTCTTGTACCTTGCAAAGACTTAAATAGCAAAGCTACTTACGCTTTCATAAAGATATCCTTGGACAAATCTTAAGCTCATGTCATACCCTCTGTTTCAACATGTTTCTATGATAGGGTTTTTTGCCATTTTCTAGAATTAAACAGAAACCAGAAACTATCTTAGATTCAGTGGGATCCACAGCAGAAAGCAGCAGGACTTTCTTCACAAGGCAGTTTCCTGTCCAGCCTCCTCAGTAGTCCAAAGTACATTAATTTACTGGACAATCAAAAGCTTAAGATGTGTTTACTTCAAAACACATGACTCTGAGACATTGTCTGGCAAACCCAGCGGTCAACGCTTTTCATTTAAAGTATGGTTCTTCATTTAGGTAGACAATGGTACGCATCTTAAGTTTGGTATGTTAAGGCTCTTTTAAAGAGTACATACCAAAGCAAGCACAATGAAAGATAATGAAGACGATTGTCATAGTTTAAGCCCAACCCAGTACAATGATTAAGGGACTGAAGCGATTGTCATACAAGGGGAGGCTGAAAGAGCTGTAGGTGTTCAGGCTGGGGAAGACAATGTGTAGAAGGTAATATTATTGTGCATATAAATAACTTGACAGGAGGAAGACATCTGAGCCACTTTTCTCAACAAAGGCATCCAACTGAAACAGGAAATTTAATTTAAACCCAAGAAAGTTTGTTTCTGTGCAGGTGGTCAAATGCTGGAATAGGCTGGCTAGAGATTGTAGCCTCCATCCATGGTCCTGAGCAACCTGCTCTGGTTGAGCCTGCTTTGAGCTGCAGGGCTGGACTAGACATTCCCTACAAATCCCTTTTGACCTCAACTCTCCTGAGATGTGGGTTCAGTGTTAGGCAGTCAAGACATCACTCATCTGGTTCAAGCTTAGAGAGGAACAAATAATACCTTATTAGGGGACAGACTGTATTTCTTAGAAATGCCTATTAACAGGAGCACTAATAATTAGTTAGAATTTCAGCTAGGGAAATTCACATTTAACATCAGAAAGATTCTTTATAATTAAAAGAACTCAGATCCTATAGCTTTGTCTAGGAAGATTACTGAATCTCTCTGTAGGGAGATTTCCAAGAGTGATGCAGCTGATGCTGTGACAAAGCTGGGACACAGCAGATAGCAGCTCAAGCCCATTCCAGTCCAGCTTTCTGCATCTCTTCTCAAAGCATGTATGAAATTGTCCAGGACAAACTGCTACGTAAAACTAGGCTCTTACAAGTACAGAAATAATTAGATACTAATACTTTAAGAAATCAAAGAGATGTCTGAATGTTTCTTTCATGGGGAAGCATTTCTGGAGACACTTCAAGTTCATTCTTCACTTAAACAGGCACAAGATGCTGAGAAGTTGAGGTTGTAAGTACAGGGGTTTATACAATCAAACTTGCCTCCTTAAGGCTTAGTAGAGGGGGTAAAAACCACCATAACTGAAAGCTTGAATATGCCCTTTCCCTTTGATGAACAATTACATTGGGTTTAGGCTTAGTAGTCAGCTTTCCCCTCCGCAGCCTGGATTCTTGTAATACAAACAGTCACCAATGAGAATTAGCTATTCAGAACAGGTTCACTGCAGTTGGTTTAGCTAACAGATAATCTGCTTCTCAGCTGTTTTAGAGACTTCAGGTGAGGGATGCTGAAGAAGGTTACAAGACTGGCTGTGAACTTTTAAAAACACAGCAGAAACAGCTAGGTAAAAACTTCGTAGATCTGTAGAGTATTAAGCACAACTGAAACCTTTTTAATTCAAATGTTTTATTGAGTCTGAAGACCTTTTCAAAAAAACAAATCTAAAATGTAATAGCATTTGAAGCCTTTAGGCTAAACATGTTATTTACTGCAATGACATTAACAGGCAAAAGGCAAATTCAAATTTGCTGTTGAATATATAAAATTTCAATGAAGCAATGAAGACTGTTAGTACAGGGGTTAAAAATAATTCTGTCCATGAACTACCAGTCATAGCACTGACACTTGGGTACCAGACTCCAGAAAAGCATCCTGCTACTTATGTGGTTTGAAAACTAATGGCATAAAAGGGAGACTTTATTTAACACATTGTTAGACTTGACATGGCAAATTCAATACACTCCAAGAACAATCAGGACAGGAAGGAGGAAGAGCTCATACAGTTTGAGAAGTCATTTTTCAACTTTAAGGTACTACCCTACTTTGCTCTACTTTCCAGTTACATCAGAGTTGCCATGGACATGGTATCCAGCTCATGACACAAACAGTCCAATGATAAGGACTTAAAAGTGGAAAAAAAAACCCCACCAAAACTAAATACTGAGACAAGAAGGGACTTTGAACATTTGAGTTCTGTTTCCATGAAATCCATTCCCCCCCCACCCAGTGCAAAAAATAAAGATCAGCCAGACTCCACCTCTTCTGTGCTCCAATTAACAGGGCCCTTTACATGCTGAACTCTATTCCATTGCCCTCTGAGTTCATTCTGCCTGACTGTTTCAGAGAAACTTTCTCAGCCATTCCAATTTTGTTACTGGAACTCAAATGCATATGAGAACTCTCAAGTACCTGGGTATCAAGCATACAACTCATGAAATGAGCTTTTATTAAGCAAGAAAGGTTGTTACTTTAACACCTCAGTCCAATTCCTAAACAAAGCAATTGTAACTTCTATGTATGAAATACTCCAGCTACAAAAGCTTTGAGAATATTTTTGCTCTTCTGTTACACTTCTGTTCCTTTCTTCTGTTACTCTACTAGAACATGCTAGACTCATTCATGGCAAGACAAATAGGAAGGTAAAGAAAGTCACCATTCAAGTTATTAGGATCTCTACCCGCACTGATTAAAGTTTTACTCTTCTGTTAATTTGCTTTTCCCTATGACCACCTTACTTTCTCACATAAGGCAGCAGCAAAAACAATCACACTTCTGGTCATGTTAATGCAACTTAGAGAATCTTGGCCGAATACTGAGAATGTTTCAGATATGCCACCTCTAAACTACATAAAATACACAAACTTAACCAGATGTGGGTACAAAGGTAATTTTTCGACAGATTTTTGGCTTATGCCTATCACTTACGCAAGTCTGCATACAAATCTCGCAAGATAAACAACCTCCAATGTTGTAGTTCCCAAGGCAAGTAATAAGATGAATGGAACAATTTCAGAAGGGGAAGGCGGGGGGAAGAGTTGTAGGCCAGCTTGCAACTGATGGCTGGGCTTCAAGATTAGCACTAGTTTGAGAACAGCAGCTTAGAAGGTGAGAAAAACAGAATCCCCTTTCTTCTTATTCAGTGTCTCCAGATGGTAATCAGCATAAAACAAATCATGCTGTACCTTCAGAGAAAAACACCACAAAGAAGCCAAACTGAAACAACCAAACCCATATTCCTGAGAAATGCACAAGATATTACAAGTTACCAGACCTTAGAACAGATCTATGCTAAAATGCTGTATACAGAAGTGTAACATTCTTGATATTTTATTATCCCAGTCTTATTAGAACACTGTCTTGCTATTCTGCAGATTGTCAACCATTTCAAACAAGTTTATGAACAGCAAGCTCATCTTTGGTCAGAAGAACACAGGCTCACTCAAATTCTGTCGCATGTGCAGGAGCTGAAAATAATACAGGTCAGTTAAGTTAAAGGCACTAACGCAGGGCAAAATGAAATGCATTTAACTACTTAGCTTCACATTTTATATCTTTCTTCTTTGTGGCTTAAAAAGGAGCACTGCTAAATATAGCTAGTTCTGGGGAAAAATTCAGCCTGTCCCTCCTTGAGAGGGTTTCACTGCTACACTAGCCTCAATAGCTTAGCAAAACCTCAAACAATAACTTGGGACGTGTACACACCCTACAGTCAAGGAAGACAAAATGCCCTGGAGATAGATACCTGATAATAGCATAACAGATACCATAAGCCTGACTTTAGAGTTATGACAGTTATTCAAGCTACACTGAAGGAGAACTCAAAGGTTACAACCTGGCTGCCATAACCAGGTCTGTTACATATATGTAGAATGTTTTTTTACTGTACCTTTT